>NW_027507718.1:536005269-536195974 GCF_037356315.1 Lithobates pipiens
GGTGGGGCTCTCAGTCACCCTGTGCCCCTAATGGACGCAGGGTGATTTACACATAAGAGGGGCCAGGGGGGACTGGACACGGAGTCTCTAGAGATCTCCAAGGTAAGCTGAGTTCCACAAATCCCCCCACCCAAAGTGACTCCTGTCACGGTCCCCTTCTTCCTCTCCCCCCCCCCCCCCAGCTTTTTCTGTACCACCCCCTTTGGTTACCCCCTATTGTTCCTATCCCCCCCACTCCTCTGTACCACCACCCCCTTTAGTTACCCTCTATTGCCCCCCCCCCTACTTCTCTGTACCACCACCCCCTTTGGTTACTGTGACGGAAGTCACTTTGGGCAGGGGCCCCATGGAACCCAGAATCCCTTTGGATAGGTTGGGAAACCCTTGTTTCAGTTCCCTATTCCCCTCCTAGGTCTAAGTGACCGTGTGTCCATTAGGGGCACAGGGTGACCAAGAAATTGTGGCCTGGATTACTTTAAAATGTGACAGTAATATTTATCCACAATATCTCCCAGGATATATAAGACTATTCCTGGTTGGTTTGATCCTGAACTCTACAGGTTAATTGAAAGAGCTGCTCACATTGGCCTCTGTACAATGTAGGAGACGGTCCGCCTGCTACTGGTGGTCTCCTGCTATTGTGAGAAGGTGTTCTGTGTTTATACTTATGATAATCTATAATCTACTATGTAAAGCTCAGTCACTACAAGTCTGACCTGTAGTGAAATCCTGATTAATCACAACAATGGCCAGGTGGGCACAGAGTCACGTCGGCTGCTTTAAGGGACTAGTTAATTAGCAATGTTAATTCTGTTTCTGGTTATAGTTTTTATTGCTAGAGAGATGTCCTCCTGGTGTGTATATATATTTGGGTGTTTGTTCAAATAAACATTCCATGTTCTTACAAGCGAGTGCCCGCTAGTGTTGTATGTTTGGCTGTAATGTCTGATATCTGATGTTCAGACTGGGAGGAAGTGGTATATGACGGAAGCACTCAAGCGGATTGTGGGGGACATTCTGCTACATTGGTGGCAAGCAGTAGGATGCTTCCTGCAGACTGGGACATCCAAACCTCCACCTGGATTCAAGGTCCAGATAGGAGAGGAGAAGTACAGATACCAGCCACCATGGAAGAGGAGGAGAGGTACAGATACCGGCCACCATGGAAGAGGAGGAGAGGTACAGATACCGGCCACCATGGAAGAGGAGGAGAGGTACAGATACCAACCACCATGGAAGAGGAGGAGAGGTACAGATACCGGCCACCCTGGAGGAGGAGGAGAGGTACAGATACCAGCCACCATGGAAGAGGAGGAGAGGTACAGATACCGGCCACCATGGAAGAGGAGGAGAGGTACAGATACCGGCCACCATGGAAGAGGAAAGGTACAGATACCGGCCACCATGGAAGAGGAGGAGAGGTACAGATACCGGCCGCCATGGAAGAGGAGGAGAGGTACAGATACCAGCCACCATGGAGGAGGAGAGGTACAGATACCGGCCACCATGGAGGAGGAGGAGAGGTACAGATACCGGCCACCATGGAAGAGGAGGAGAGGTACAGATACCGGCCACCATGGAAGAGGAGGGGAGGTACAGATACCGGCCAACCATGGAAGAGGAGGAGAGGTACAGATACCGGCCACCATGGAAGAGGAGGAGAGGTACAGATACCGGCCACCATGGAAGAGGAGGAGAGGTACAGATACCGGCCACCATGGAAGAGGAGAGGTACAGATACCGGCCACCATGGAAGAGGAGGAGAGGTACAGATACCGGCCACCATGGAAGAGGAGGAGAGGTACAGATAACGGCCACCATGGAAGAGGAGGAGAGGTACAGATAACGGCCACCATGGAAGAGGAGGAGAGGTACAGATACCGGCCACCATGGAAGAGGAGGAGAGGTACAGATACCGGCCACCATGGAAGAGGAGGAGAGGTACAGATACCGGCCACCATGGAAGAGGAGGAGAGGTACAGATACCGGCCACCATGGAAGAGGAGGAGTGATACAGATACCGGCCACCATGGAAGAGGAGGGGAGGTACAGATGCCGGCCACCATGGAAGAGGAGGAGAGGTACAGATGCCGGCCACCATGGAGGAGGAGGAGAGGTACAGATGCCGGCCACCATGGAAGAGGAGGAGAGGTACAGATGCCGGCCACCATGGAAGAGGAGGGGAGGTACAGATGCCGGCCACCATGGAAGAGGAGGAGAGGTACAGATGCCGGCCACCATGGAAGAGGAGGAGAGGTACAGATACCGGCCACCATGGAAGAGGAGGAGAGGTACAGATACCGGCCACCATGGAAGAGGAGGAGAGGTACAGATACCGGCCACCATGGAAGAGGAGGAGAGGTACAGATACCGGCCACCATGGAAGAGGAGGAGAGGTACAGATACCGGCCACCATGGAAGAGGAGGAGAGGTACAGATACCGGCCACCATGGAGGAGGAGGAGAGGTACAGATACCGGCCACCATGGAGGAGGAGGAGAGGTACAGATACCGGCCACCATGGAGGAGGAGGAGAGGTACAGATACCGGCCACCATGGAAGAGGAGGAGAGGTACAGATACCGGCCACCATGGAAGAGGATTTCGGAAGGAGGTTGCGAAAGATGCAGATGCAGCACAGAGGACCGGTATCAGAGCAGATCCTGCTGGGATGGTTTGATTCTATCCGCTGGGAACTCTGGAAGGAAGCGCTAGCCCACGAGCAACACCATGGGGTAAAAGTTCTCCCCTCGATCCAGGAAAGGTCCTGGTCACAGTATGGATTGCGGGGGATGTTTTTGGGAGAAACCGCACAAGGAGCAGACAGCTGAATTGATCAGGCTGGTTTGGGCAGAGATGAAGCTGGATGAGGGCTACAGAGCCCTCCGGTGGCATCCATCCCAAGCATGCCCTTGGATAGTGGGTGACAGCCCAATGGAAGGCTTTGGCTACGACAGCCTGGGACTGTTGTACGGGAAGCTGTCAGGGGACCATAACTTTGGGAGCGATTTGGAGTGGCGGTTGGACAAAATCATGGATTTCAGAGAAGAGATACTGAACGTCTTGGAAGGGCACTGGAAGATATAGAGTTTTCTGGCCGTTCAGGAATGGGAGCTACAGGCACCTGCTAGACTCTGCTCAGTGCCAGGGCTGGGCTCCCTTCGCCTGGGACTATCCAGAAGTACCAGCCGACAGTTCTGAAGTGTATTTAATTGACTTTTCATCGGAGGAGGTTATGGATGAGTCGTCTGCCAAGGTAGGCGATTCCCCTCCCATTCCCCAATACAACCTTCCAGTGTCTCCATCTTGGGTGTGAAGTACTGTATTCTTCTACCACCCTCAACTACTGCCCCCAGCTGAACTGTATTCTACCTTGTCACCCCCTTTGGTTACCCTCTATTGGTGGGGCTCTCAGTCACCCTGTGCCCCTAATGGACGCAGGGTGATTTACACATAAGAGGGGCCAAGGGGGCTGGACACGGAGTCTCCAGAGATCTTCAAGGTAAGCTGAGTTCTGCAAATCCCCCACCCAACATGACTCCTGTCACAGTCCCTTCTTCCTCTCCCCCCCACCCCAGCTTTTTCTGTACCACCCCCTTTGGTTACCCCCTATTGTTCCTATCCCCCCACAAGGGCCACCAGCCCATCCCCTGGACTTTTAGAAATTCCAGACACTGGGGATTTAATAGACGTCTCTGTAGAGGAGGAAACTTCTAGCAAACCCCCAGCAGAAGTGCTGGCAGCAGGACAGAGTACTGTAGAGCCCTGCTCCACACCCGTGGCCATTTTTGAGGCCCGAAGTGAGAAGGTGGTGGTTCTTCTTCCCCAGTGGATTGCAGAGATGCAGGGAGAGGAAGCAGCCATCCCTCCTCCCCAACAAGGATTCGTACACCTGGGATACAGTACAAGAGAGAGGTTGTCCCAGCAGCAGACGGGGCCCCAGAATGGTGACGCCCAACCCAGCTGAAGCGCTGGCCACCGGACAGGGGGTCCATGACCTCTGCCCCACACCTGTGGCAGTTCGGGAGGCCCAGGGTGAGGAGGTGGAAGTCACTCCCGAGCAGCAGATCAGGATCCATGGGGAGAAGGGAGAAGAGGTTGTCATCTTCCCTCCTTGACAGTCAGACGGAGCGGATGATGTGAACTCTGAAGCACTAACCGGGCAGAACACTACTGGCCTCTGCACACCACAATCCACTCCACAGGAGCTTCAGGGAGAGAATGCAATCGGCACCTCAAAACTGCAGCTTGATCTGTTGTCGGTGGATGGGACTTCAGTCTCCATCTGTATACCTCAGGGATGGTGGGCAGTCGACCCGGATCACCAACATCAATAGAGTGTGCCCAGCCACCCTGTCTTCTCCTCCAGTGGTGGAAAGGACTCCAGGAAGAAGGACCAATCTGCACTCCCCCCAGCGGTGGGTATGTTCTACGAGAGAGGCAGAGGTTGGCTTGGTTAGTAATGCTCTGTTTGGAACAATTTGTTTGGTGTACTGTGTGGGTACGGGCATTGGAGGACTGGAACTACGGACTAACTTTGGAGTCAACCCGTCTGGGGTCTTCTCCTGTGTTAATTCCCTGCTGAAAGGGGAGAGATGTGACAGGAGTCACTTTGGGCGGGGGGCCTGTGGAACCCAGAATCCTTTGGAGAGGTTGGGATCGCCATGCACCTCCTATGTCTAAGTGACCCTGTGTCTATTGGGAGGTGACTGAGAAAATGGACAGCTATTTAACCATTTGCTGACCAGCTGCTGTCGTTATATGGCAGAAGGTCGGCTCTCCTGTGTGCGAAGGATGTCAATTGTGTTGGGTACAACATCGCACGACCGCGCAACTCTTAGTTAAAGTACCGCAGTGCTGCATCACAAATGATGGCCTGGTCATTAAGGGGGCAAATCCTCCTGGGGCTGAAGTGGTTAATGGACACTGACAATGCGGTTTGGATTACTTGAAATGGGGCAGTAATATTTATCCACAATATCCCTCAAGAAATAAATGATACATTCATTCCACTGTGTCAGAATGATGGAACACTGTGTGAGTTTTGCCGTCTGCTATCCCTGATTAATCAGTACATTGCTTAGCTGTGAATTCCATGGTCACCAATGTAGGAGACAGACCGTCTGCTAATTCTGGGGGCTCCTGCTATTGTGAGAAGGTTTTCTGTGTTTATACTTGTGATAATGTGTATTGTGTCTTCTGAGCTGGAAGAAGACAAGTCTGACCTGAAAGGTCATATCTCTGAGTCACCTAGGCTCGGTAAATGACTAGTTTAATGAGCTTGTAGTCATTTATGTATGTATTGTTAGTTCCCTTTCACATGTGCGGATCCGTATTCAACCATCTGCTTGCTCAGTAGGGATCGCTCCGCTGGTCCCCGCTAAGTCTGAGCTGAGTCCCACACTGTGCCGAGATGGACCTGTCAGATCTCCGCTTTCCTCTATGGGGGATCGGATGGTTACGGACCGCCTGTCCATTTTCATCTGATCCGCCAGACGGATGAAAAATAGTTTCCATCCGTCTGGATTTTGTGGATCGTATCGGATGTCAGCCGACATGTCACCACTGACATCTGTCACTCCATAGAGATGTATGGAGCGACCGTCCAGATCAGCTGAAAAAACTGACAGGCAGAGCTGAACAGTCCACACGTGTGAAAGGGCCCTAAGAGTAATATGATCAGAAGGGGGACCCTCCTCCTCAAGTGTATATAAGACTGTATTCATGTTCTAATAAACACTTCCATGTTCAGTTTGTAACTAAGCTAGTCTTGTCTGGTACTTGCAATATGTGGCTGTAATATTTGATATCGGAGGTTCGACATTGGAGAAAGCAGTGTGCTGATGACGGCACTCAAGTGGTGTGTGACGGGGTTCCGTTAGTTACCCTCTATTGTCCCCCGTCCCCCCCCCCGGCTCCTCTGTACAATCCCCTTTGGTTACCCTCTATTGTCCCTATCCGACTCATCTGTACCACCCCCTTTGGTTACCCACTATTGTACCCCCGGCTTCCTCTGTACCACCCCCTTTGGTTACCTTCTATTGTACCCCTGGCTCCTCTGTACCACCCCTTTGGTTACCCTCTATTGTCCCTATCCCCTCCCCATCCTAGACTCCTCTGTACCACCACCCCCTTGGGTTACCTTCCATTATACCCCTGGCTTCCTCTGTGCCACCCCCTTTGGTTACCCTCTATTGTACCCCCGACTCCTCTGTACCACTCCCTTTGGTTACCATCTGTTGTCCCCCCAGGCTCCTCTGTACTACCCCCTTTGGTTACCCTCTATTGTACCCCTGGCTCCTCTGTACCACCCCCCTTTTGGTTACCTTCTATTGTACCCCCAGTCTCCCCCGTACCACCCCTGGTTTCCCTTTCCATGTTGTTCCTCCCCATACCACACGGATCAGGTCACGGTGTTTGGATTAATAAAGCACGAGGTGCGATTCCTGATCACATTCGCCGTGTCTCCGCCGGTTCAAAGTCTCATTATTTATAGCAGATAATTGTCATCTGTAACAAAACTATAAACCGAGGATAATATTTAGCAATGAAAATCTTCCACCCCACACATACCCCTCCCTTCCCCCCCCCCACACACATAGTAACCTCCCTCCCTTCCATCTTGCACAGCCTGCAGTCACGTTGCCCTCCGGCATCGGAAGTCTCTTCTGTCCACTCATCTCTCTCGGGTGTGATCGGATCTTCTCATTTATCAGCTACAATCCTCCCGGACTTTATGACCCAAATCACCCCGTTATCTACTGACCTCAGGGGGGGCCCCCAGACCGCTCCGGCATCCTCCTGCAATTTCTATATGACCATGTCTGGCTGGAGTTGTTGGACAAGTTATCTCCCTGACTGAGCTTACCCCCGAGGAGTCTGCTACTCCCCCCCATATTACACCCTTCCGGCTCTTATTGATTTGGGGCGCTCCAATCTGAAAAAACGAAAGCGTCCGCTTGTTGCTTCTGTTTCCAGTCTTGGCCCTTTGAAATCCCCTTCGGCCCCAAAGACTTTCCCTTTAAGCCTGCTAGACCAGCTCTTCCTCTGGAGATTGGAAGCACCCTCCTTCCACCAAATTCTTGTTAGCCTTGTACTTGATGGGCCCATCAAACAGGAATCGCCCAACGCGTTTCAGAAATAAATTGCATAGAGCCATTAGTGATGCTGTATGTAATACATACACTCACCGGACACTTTATTAGGTACATCTACTCAACTGGTCAGTAACACAAGTTGTTAATCCGCCAATCACATGGGGGAAGAAAGGGGATCTCGGTGACGTTGAATGCGGCATGATTGTTGGTGACAGACGGGCCGGTTGGAGTATTTCTGGGATTTCGCACACAACCATCTCTCGGGATTACAGAGAATGGTGGCAGAAAGAGAAAATATCCAGTGAGCGGCGGTTGTGTGGAGGAAAATGCCTTGCTGGGGTCAGAGGAGAATGGGCAGACTGGTTCCAGATGATAGAAAGACAACAGGAACTCCAATAACCTCTCGTTACACCCGAGGTATGCAGAATACCATCTCTGAACACACAACACATGCAACCTTGAAGCAGATGGGCTACAGCAGCATAAGACCACACTGGGCGCCACCCCTGTTGGCTAATAACAGGAAACTGAGGCTACAATTGGCACAGGATGACCAAAATTGGACAATAGAAGATTGGAAAAAACGTTGCCTGGTCTGATGCGTCTGGATTTCAGCTCCAACATTCAGACGGTGGGGTCAGAATTTAGCGCTGGTGGTGTCATGGTGTGGGGGATGGGCTATCGCCGGTTCAGGCTGCTGGTGTCATGGTGTGGGGGATGGGCTATCGCCGGTTCAGGCTGCTGGTGTCATGGTGTGGGGGATGGGCTATCGCCGGTTCAGGCTGCTGGTGTCATGGTGTGGGGGATGGCCTATCGCCGGTTCAGGCTGGTGGTGTCATGGTGTGGGGGGTGGGCTGTTGCTGGTTCAGGCTGGTGGCGTCATGGTGTGGGGGGTGGGCTATCACTGGTTCAGGCTGGTGGTGTCATGGTGTGAGGGATGGGCTGTTGCTGGTTCAGGCTGCTGGTGTCATGGTGTGGGGGATGGGCTATCGCCGGTTCAGGCTGTTGGTGTCATGGTGTCGGGGGTGGGCTGTTGCTGGTTCAGGCTGGTGGCGTCATGGTGTGGGGGGTGGGCTATTGCTGGTTCAGGCTGGTGGCGTCATGGTGTGGGGGGTGGGCTATCGCTGGTTCAGGCTGGTGGTGTCATGGTGTGGGGGGTGGGCTATTGCTGGTTCAGGCTGGTGGCGTCATGGTGTGGGGGGTGGGCTATCGCTGGTTCAGGCTGGTGGTGTCATGGTGTGGGGGGTGGGCTGTTGCTGGTTCAGGCTGGTGACGTCATGGTATGGGGGGTGGGCTGTTGCTGGTTCAGGCTGGTGGTGTCATGGTGTGGGGGGTGGGCTATCGCTGGTTCAGGCTGGTGGTGTCATGGTGTGGGGGGTGGGCTATCGCTGGTTCAGGCTGGTGGCGTCATGGTGTGGGGGGTGGGCTATCGCTGGTTCAGGCTGGTGGCGTCATGGTGTGGGGGGTGGGCTATCGCTGGTTCAGGCTGGTGGTGTCATGGTGTGGGGGGTGGGCTATCGCTGGTTCAGGCTGGTGGCGTCATGGTGTGGGGGGTGGGCTATCGCTGGTTCAGGCTGGTGGCGTCATGGTGTGGGGGGTGGGCTATCACTGGTTCAGGCTGGTGGCGTCATGGTGTGGGGGGTGGGCTATCACTGGTTCAGGCTGGTGGCGTCATGGTGTGGGGGGTGGGCTATCGCTGGTTCAGGCTGGTGGCGTCATGGTGTGGGGGGTGGGCTGTTGCTGGTTCAGGCTGGTGGCGTCATGGTGTGGGGGGTGGGCTATCACTGGTTCAGGCTGGTGGCGTCATGGTGTGGGGGATGGGCTATCACTGGTTCAGGCTGGTGGTGTCATGGTGTGGGGGGTGGGCTATCACTGGTTCAGGCTGGGGGTATCATGGTGTGGGGGGTGGGCTATCACTGGTTCAGGCTGGGGGTATCATGGTGTGGGGCTTAGTCCTCATTGAGGGCATGGAATCTTCTGGTCTCATCTCTTGTGGTGGGTCTTCTATGGGTAGGCATGTGTAGAGCACTTCGGTAACACTCAGGAGGGTGGCGCACACACCTTGCACATTGCCATAAACAAATGTATTGAATCCACCAAGGCGAATGGATACTCACAAGCAACTGAAACCTGTCCTGGGACCAAATGATTGGCAGACTGACGCATTTCGGGAGACATACACCCTTCCTCAGAGCTCTTGTGTAAAGGGGTAGGTCTCCTGATAATGCCTCAGTCTTCCAATATTTTGGTCCCAGGACAGGTTTCGGCCTCCCATCATCTCTATTAGGGATGCTGCTGGTGCTTTTCCTTGACCTCCTTGTGGAGACCCTCCAAGTCCTCCGGGTAAGCCTTCCTTGTCATGAACTCCCACTTTTACGGAGCGGGGGGGGGGGGCTATTTGTTAACCTTTGCAGCTCCACTCGCACAGTCGCATCTCCACCCCAAAAGAATGTGTAAAAAAAATTTAAAAAAATCACAAAAATGTTGATATGACCGTGAAAAAATAACCATTCTGAAGGTATGTGTGATCAAATTCCACCACGTGATCCACCACCAATGTAAGATGGACTCTTACCAGAGTTGCAGCACCCTATTAGTCGCATGCATTCAATATGATCTATCATCATCATCAGACATCACATGTCCTCCAGGAACATAAAGTCTCCAGTGCTTCAAGTATGTCTCAGTGGATGGAGAAAAAATGGATGCCGTCAGTTGTGACGAAACATGTAGGGCGGAGCCTATGACGAAACATGTAAGGCGGAGCCTATGTACGTGCCGTTGCCACACTGGTCTTGCTGTGTACACAAACTTCTCTACCTCCATGCATGGTCTGTTTGTCCTGGATTGATGTTACGCTTGTTTTATCTCATGAGGTGTATCTTTAATCTCTTTTGCACATTTGAAGAGTGTTTTTACGGTTTTGCACTCTGTGGATGTTTCCTTTATTTTATATCCACGATGTTCATCCATTTCCCTACATCCACCGACACCTACCTGAGGCACCGGAGACGTCATGTCTGAGTCCTGCACCTCTGGTAAGAGCCCACCTTCCATTGGCGGGGGGGATTTGATCACGCTTATTTTTGTATTTTTCTCTCTCGTGCTTCGAAGGACACAAAGTCTTTAAAGAGCAACTCCGCTTTTATTGAGAAAACCTCACCCCTCTACATTACAAGGCTTATAAAACACTTTGCTGCAGATTCCTCCCTTTTTGTTATTCTGAAGGAACCCCTGTGTGTTTCTCTGTGTCCGTGCGGGAAAGTGAGTCTAATGGTTGTGGTTTCATAATTGCCAACCAGCTGCCGCACCTTCAGGGCACCAATGAGGAAAGCCGCTGGGCCTGCATTCCTGTAGACGCGTTCCGATTGGGAAAATCTCACCAAAAATGACATTTGTGTTGCAGGGGAGGCCTAAAATCTGACTTGTATCTTAGTGCAGACTTCTGGGGAAGTCGGTGAGCCAATCACACAAGCGGGAAATGATGTCACTGAGGGAAGTTCTGTACACGCTCTGCACTGTACGGGACCCCTCCAGGCGGCCATATTGGATGGCATTTTCAGAAAAAGACGGCGGCTCCAGATTGAAAAGCAAAGGGAGAGTTTTTAATAACATTCAATTATATTATGATTAGTATTGATCAGGGGGGTCTCAAACTGGCCGCCCTCCAGCTGTTGTAAAACTACAAGTCCCATGAGGCATTGTGAGGCTAACGGGAAAAAGCCTGACTCCCACAGGCAGAGGCATGTATTGCAATAGCTGGAGGAGCACCAGTTTGACACCCCAAACGGTTAAATGTGCTTCTAGGGAGTGCTAACTCTGTATCTGAGGAAGTCCTGCTGACTGCACTGCTATTTTTATAGGTGGTTAGCAAGTTTGTTTTGTAGTATGGACGCCGATGGGGGACGTGGGAGCCATCTTAGTGGGGGTTTCCTTATCTCCTCATTGGCCTCCAATGTGCCTTAGCGGTCACACTCCTCCTCGTTTTCTTCTTTCATTTCTTCCTCCCAGACTTCCCTCTTCATCATCACCACTGTCCACCACTGTCCACCACTGTCCACCACTAACCATCACTGTCCACCACTGACCATCACTGTCCACCACTGTCCATCACTGTCCACCACTAACCATCACTGTCCACCACTGTCCACCGCTGTCCACCGCTGACCACCACTGTCCACCGCTGTCCACCACTAACCATCACTGTCCACCACTGACCACCACTGTCCACCACTGACCACCACTGTCCACCACTGACCATCGCTGTCCACCGCTGACCACCACTGTCCACCGCTGTCCACCACTGTCCATCGCTGTCCACCACTAACCATCACTGTCAACCACTGACCATCGCTGTCCACCGCTGTCCACCGCTGACCACCACTGTCCACCGCTGTCCACCACTGTCCATCGCTGTCCACCACTAACCATCACTGTCCACCGCTGACAACCACTGTTCACCACTAACCATCACTGTCCACCACTGTCCACCACCATACACCAAAGACCATCCTCATTGGCCTCCAATGTGCCTTAGCGGTCACACTCCTCCTCGTTTTCTTCTTTCATTTCTTCCTCCCAGACTTCCCTTTTCATCATTACCACTGACCATCACTGACCATCACTGTCCACCACTGTCCACCACTAACCATAACTGTCCACCACTGTCCACCACTGACCATCACTGTCCACCACTAACCATAACTGTCCACCACTGTCCACCACTGACCATCACTGTCCACCACTGACCATCACTGACCATCACTGTCCACCACTGTCCACCACTGACCATCACTGTCCACCACTGACCATCACTGTCCACCACTGACCATCACTGTCCACCACTGACCATCACTGTCCACCACTGACCATCACTGTCCATCACTGTCCACCACTAACCATCACTAACCATCACTGTCCACCACTGGCCACCACTGTCCACCACTGTCCATCACTGTCCATCACTGTCCACCACTAACCATCACTGTCCACCACTCACCATCACTGTCCACCACTGTCCATCACTGTCCATCACTAACCATCACTGTCCACCACTAACCATCACTGTCCACCACTGTCCACCACTGTCCACCACTGTCCACCACTGACCACCACTGACCATCACTAACCATCACTGTCCACCACTGTCCACCACTGGCCATCACTGTCCACCACTGACCACCACTAACCATCACTGTCCACCACAAACCATCACTGTTCACCACTGTCCACCACCATACACCAAAGACCATCCTCATTGGCCTCCAATATGCCTTAGCGGTTACACTCCTCCTCCTTTTCCTCTTTCATCTCTTCCTCCCAGACTTCCCACTTCATCATTACCACTGACCACCACTGTCCACCACTGACCACCACTGTCCACCACTGACCACCACTGTCCACCACTGACCACCACTGTCCACCACTGACCATTACCATTGTCCTCCAATGTGCCTTAGCGGTTATACTCCTCATCTTCCTCCTCCTCACATCCTTCCTCGTCATTATGCTCCTTCTCTTCATTCTCTTTTTCCAATCTTCAGAAGCAGATACAATAGTGTTTATGGATTTAGAGATGTAAGTGCTTCTGTTATTAGAAGCTGAGGGAGGGTTTTGTTGTAGAGCAAAGTTCTCACTTAGCCTTACTAATTGTGTAACATCTCCTCTTCCTCAGGACTCCTCGCTGCCGCTGGCCACCTTTGTTTGGGATGTGGAGAATTCTGGAGATGAGGAGGTTGAAGTGACCATCATGTTCACCATGAGGAATGGAAGCGGCACCAAGACGGACAAGGCCGGGGGCCATTGGAATGAGCCTTTCCATCTCAGCAGAGAGGGGGAGGCAGTGTCTGGTGTGCTGCTTCATCACTGTACCGCCGTCAATGCATTCACTCTGGGCATAGCCGTACGAGAGAGGGTAAGTGGGAGGGTAAGTGGGACGAGGGTCATCATCAAGGTCCATATCTTACAAGAGGGGCTAATTGAAGGGAGGAATCGCATGACAAGGGTTATTATCAAGGTCCATAGCCGTATGAAAGAGGCTAAGCAGGAGGGATCACATGATGAAGGTCGTTATCAAGGTCCATAGCCATAAGAAAGAGGGCAAGTGGAAGAGATCACAGTATGGGGGTCATTATCAAGGTCTATAGCCATAAGAAAGAGGGTAATCGGAAGCGATCACAGTATGGGGGTCATTATCAAGGTCTATAGCTGTATGAAAGAGGGTAAGTGGAAGCGATCACATGACGAGGATCATGATCAAGGGTCATATCTTACAAGAGGGGTTAAGTGAGGGGGGGCAGTAGCATTACAAGGGTTATTATCTAAGTCCATAGCTATAGCAAAGATAGTAAGCAGGAGGGATCACAGCATAAGGATCATTATCAAGATCCATATCTTACAAGAGGCGAAAGGTAGGGGGAGGAACCGCTCAATGAGGATCCTTATCAAGATCCATAGCCATAAGCAAAGGGAAAGAATCACAATATTCGGGTCATTATCAAGGTAGTCCATATCTTACAAGAGGGGTTAGGTGGGTGGGGGGGGATTGCATGATGTGGGTCGTTGTCAAGGTCCATTGCCGTATGACAGCGAGTAAGTGAGAGGGATCATATGATGAGGGTCATTATCGAGGTCCATAGCCATATGAGGGAAGAATCACATGACAAGGGTCCTGGACATAGCCGTACAAGTGAGTTCTCCTTAGGAGCAATCACATGATGGGAGACAGAGCTCATTGGTGGCATCCCTCACATCACATGTACCAGTAAAAAAGGGGCCTCGTTGCTGCCGTCACTATGGGTGGTCAGATGAGGAGGCTTATTGGTGGCATCACATTGGTCGGTTGGATGAGGGGATTATTCCTAGCGCCACAATAGTGGTCAGATGAGGGGATTCATTGGTGGCTTCACAATAAGCAGTGGAATCAGAGGGGCTTATTGATGACGTCACATTGGGCGGCCGGATCAGGAGGCTTAATGGTTGCATAACGTCAGATGGTTGGATGAGGGACTTTATTGGCGGCATCACATTGGGATGTTGGATCGGGGGGCTGATTGATGGATTACCATTGGGTTATCTGATCATGGGGGTCATTGGCAGGGTCACATTGAGCGATCAGATCAGGGGGGGTCATTGGTGCCGTCACATTGGGTGATCAGATCGGGGGGGGGGTCATTGGAGTCACATTGGGTGATCAGATCGGGGGGGTGGTCATTGGAGTCACATTGGGTGATCAGATCGGGGGGGTCGTTTGGTGGAGTCACATTGGGTGATCAGATCAGGGGGGTCGTTGGTGGAGTCACATTGGGTGATCAGATCAGGGGGGGGTCGTTGGTGGAGTCACATTGGGTGATCAGATCGGGGGGGTGGTGATTGGAGTCACATTGGGTGATCAGATCAGGGGGGGTCGTTTGGTGGAGTCACATTGGGTGATCAGATCAGGGGGGTCGTTGGTGGAGTCACATTGGGTGATCAGATCAGGGGGGGTCGTTGGTGGAGTCACATTGGGTGATCAGATCAGGGGGGGTCGTTTGGTGGAGTCACATTGGGTGATCAGATCAGGGGGGTCGTTGGTGGAGTCACATTGGGTGATCAGATCAGGGGGGGTCGTTGGTGGTGTCACATTGGGTGATCAGATCGGGGGGGTCGTTGGTGGTGTCACATTGGGCGATCAGATCGGGGGGGGTCGTTGGTGGAGTCACATTGGGTGATCAGATCGGGGGGGGTCGTTGGTGGAGTCACATTGGGTGATCAGATCAGGGGGGGTCGTTGGTGGAGTCACATTGGGTGATCAGATCGGGGGGGTCATTGGAGTCACATTGGGTGATCAGATCGGGGGGGTCATTGGAGTCACATTGGGTGATCAGATCAGGGGGGGTCGTTGGTGGAGTCACATTGGGTGATCAGTTGTGTGTTTCTCCCCCAGCCCGGGATACACGTTTCCCACTGTACAGAGTTTGACCCCAATGGGATGGGACAGGACATTTGGAAAGACTTGCTGGAAGACGGACGTTTGAACTCCACCCCTAGTAAGTGTTGAGATCATGAAGTAGTTCTTATCAGTGCTGCATCCACCAATCAGGGAACAGATCTCTGCACAGATTGCAGTAGCAGATCCAATGAGCCCTCTACTAAAGCTGGACACCTCCCTTGACACACAAGGAGAGGGCTCATCTTTCGGGACACACAAGGAGAGGGCTCATCTTTCGGGACACACAAGGAGAGGGCTCATCTTTCGGGACACACAAGGAGAGGGCTCATCTTTTGGGACACACAAGGAGGGGGTTCATCTTTGGGACACACAAGGAGAGGGCTCATCTTTCGGGACACACAAGGAGGGGGTTCATCTTTCGGGACACACAAGGAGGGGGTTCATCTTTCGGGACACACAAGGGGAGGGCTCATCTTTTGGGACACACAAGGAGAGGGTTCATCTTTCGGGACACACAAGGAGAGGGCTCCTCTTTCGGGACACACAAGGACAGGGCTCCTCTTTCGGGACACACAAAGAGAGGGCTCATCTTTCGGGACACACAAGGAGAGGGCTCATCTTTTGGGACACACAAGGAGGGGGTTCATCTTTGGGACACACAAGGGGAGGGCTCATCTTTCGGGACACACAAGGAGGGGGTTCATCTTTCGGGACACACAAGGAGAGGGTTCATCTTTCGGGACACACAAGGGGAGGGCTCATCTTTCGGGACACACAAGGAGAGGGCTCATCTTTCGGGACACACAAGGAGAGGGCTCATCTTTCGGGACACACAAGGAGAGGGCTCATCTTTTGGGACACACAAGGAGGGGGTTCATCTTTGGGACACACAAGGAGAGGGCTCATCTTTCGGGACACACAAGGAGGGGGTTCATCTTTCGGGACACACAAGGAGGGGGTTCATCTTTCGGGACACACAAGGGGAGGGCTCATCTTTTGGGACACACAAGGAGAGGGTTCATCTTTCGGGACACACAAGGAGAGGGCTCCTCTTTCGGGACACACAAGGACAGGGCTCCTCTTTCGGGACACACAAAGAGAGGGCTCATCTTTCGGGACACACAAGGAGAGGGCTCATCTTTTGGGACACACAAGGAGGGGGTTCATCTTTGGGACACACAAGGGGAGGGCTCATCTTTCGGGACACACAAGGAGGGGGTTCATCTTTCGGGACACACAAGGAGAGGGTTCATCTTTCGGGACACACAAGGGGAGGGCTCATCTTTCGGGACACACAAGGGGAGGGCTCATCTTTCGGGACACACAAGGAGAGGGCTCATCTTTCGGGACACACAAGGAGAGGGCTCATCTTTCGGGACACACAAGGGGAGGGCTCATCTTTCGGGACACACAAGGGGAGGGCTCATCTTTCGGGACACACAAGGGGAGGGCTCCTCTTTCGGGACACACAAGGAGAGGGCTCATTTTTCGGGACACAAGGGGAGGGTTCACACAAGTCCTTGAAGGTCTTCTTCCTGTTTTCTCTTCCCAGTTGTGTAATAGGGGTCACTACAAGGGATTGGCACCATCCGAATATTAACAATCCTTCTGGTGCATCCTGGGAAGTCCCAGTCCCAGACACTTAGAAATCACCAGTTTGCTCTGGGATGGTTTCCAGAAACACCCCCCAAATGTTCCACTATTCATCATACTAGGGGCGCCCATCCGGGGGCATTTCTGAGCTCTGAAGCCACCCGCCTTAGTTTAGAGCCCCTGGGACATACAGATGGTGAAGACGGGTCCCTAGTGCTGCCTCCCAGAGTCAATTGTGAGTAGACAAATTCTGGGGTTCCTGTAATAGAGGAGGCCCTGACTGAATCCAACATGAACCCTGGATCACCTACCCCTTCCTATTAGAGTGCAAGCTCTCCGGAGCAGGACCCTCCTAAACCTCTTGTATTGAATTGTACTTTCTCCCTTTATATTATAAAATGCTTCATAAACTGTTGTGACTGTAAATCCTGTATTGTAATAATAATATAATAATGGCACAGGCCCGAGTTCTCACACCGTGAAGGGGAAGAAGATTGCAGCGGGTGTGGCAGGAGGATGCTCGGTGAGCTCCGGGGGACGCGGGACTTTGGAATTCTGTCTGTCCTGGGACATGCCCCGGGTCCGCTTCGGTTCAGGAGAGAGAGAGTACTGCCGGTATGTGTCTGTCCCCTCCCAGTGACCACCAGTGACCATGAGCGTCCACCACCACTGACCACCATCACTGACTGTGACCGTCCACCATCGCTCCCCGTGACCGTCCACCATCGCTCCCCGTGACCGTCCACCATCGCTCCCCGTGACCGTCCACCATCGCTCCCCGTGACCGTCCACCATCGCTCCCCGTGACCGTCCACCGTCACTGACCACCATCGCTGCCCGTGACCGTCCACCACCACTGACCGCCATCAATGTCCACCATCACTGACCGCCATCAATGTCCACCATCACTGACCGCCATCAATGTCCACCATCACTGACCGCCATCAATGTCCACCGTCACTGACCACCATCACTGCCCGTGACCGTCCACCATCACTGACCACCATCACTGCTCGTGACCGTCCACCATCACCGTCCACCATCACTGCCCGTGACCGTCCACCATCACCGTCCACCATCACTGCCCGTGACCGTCCACCATCACCGTCCACCATCACTGCCCGTGACCGTCCACCATCACCGTCCACCATCACTGCCCGTGACCGTCCACCGTCACTGACCACCATCACTGACCATGACCGTCCACCATCACTGACCACCATCACTGACCAAGACCGTCCACCATCACTGACCACCATCACTGACCGTGACCGTCCACCATCACTGACCACCATCACTGACCGTGACCGTCCACCATCACTGACCACCATCACTGACCACCATCACTGACCGTGACCGTCCACCATCACTGACCACCATCACTGACCGTGACCGTCCACCATCACTGACCACCATCACTGACCGTGACCGTCCACCACCACTGACCACCATCACTGACTGTGACTGTCCACCATCGCTCCCCGTGACCGTCCACCATCGCTCCCCGTGACCGTCCACCATCGCTCCCCGTGACCGTCCACCATCGCTCCCCGTGACCGTCCACCATCGCTCCCCGTGACCGTCCACCATCGCTCCCCGTGACCGTCCACCGTCACTGACCACCATCGCTCCCCGTGACCGTCCACCGTCACCGACCACCATCACTGCTCGTGACCGTCCACCGTCACCGACCACCATCACTGCTCGTGACCGTCCACCGTCACCGACCACCATCACTGCCCGTGACCGTCCACCGTCACCGACCACCATCACTGCCCGTGACCGTCCACCGTCACCGACCACCATCACTGCCCGTGACCGTCCACCGTCACTGACCACCATCACTGCCCGTGACCGTCCACCGTCACTGACCACCATCACTGCCCGTGACCGTCCACCGTCACTGACCACCATCACTGCCCGTGACCGTCCACCGTCACTGACCACCATCACTGCCCGTGACCGTCCACCGTCACTGACCACCATCACTGCCCGTGACCGTCCACCGTCACTGACCACCATCACTGCCCGTCCACCATCACTGACCACCATCACTGACCGTGACCGTCCACCGTCACTGACCACCATCACTGACCGTGACCGTCCACCGTCACTGACCACCATCACTGACCGTGACCGTCCACCGTCACTGACCACCATCACTGACCGTGACCGTCCACCATCACTGACCACCATCACTGACCGTGACCGTCCACCATCACTGACCACCATCACTGACCGTGACCGTCCACCATCACTGACCACCATCACTGACTGTGACCGTCCACCACCACTGACCACCATCACTGACTGTGACCGTCCACCATCGCTCCCCGTGACCGTCCACCATCACCGTCCACCATCACTGACCACCATCACTGCCCGTGACCGTCCACCATCACTGACCACCATCACTGCCCGTGACCGTCCACCATCACTGACCACCATCGCTCCCCGTGACCGTCCACCATCGCTCCCCGTGACCGTCCACCATCGCTCCCCGTGACCGTCCACCATCGCTCCCCGTGACCGTCCACCATCGCTCCCCGTGACCGTCCACCGTCGCTCCCCGTGACCGTCCACCGTCGCTCCCCGTGACCGTCCACCATCGCTCCCCGTGACCGTCCACCGTCACTGACCACCATCGCTCCCCGTGACCGTCCACCGTCACTGACCACCATCACTGCCCGTGACCGTCCACCATCACCGTCCACCATCACCGTCCACCATCACTGCCCGTGACCGTCCACCGTCACTGACCACCATCACTGCCCGTGACCGTCCACCGTCACTGACCACCATCACTGCCCGTGACCGTCCACCATCACTGACCACCATCACTGCCCGTGACCGTCCACCATCACTGACCACCATGACCGTCCACCATCACTGACCACCATCACTGACCATGACCGTCCACCATCACTGACCACCATCACTGACCATGACCGTCCACCATCACTGACCACCATCACTGACCATGACCGTCCACCATCACTGACCACCATCACTGACCATGACCGTCCACCATCACTGACCACCATCACTGACCATGACCGTCCACCATCACTGACCATGACCGTCCACCATCACTGACCATGACCGTCCACCATCACTGACCATGACCGTCCACCATCACTGACCATGACCGTCCACCATCACTGACCATGACCGTCCACCATCACTGACCACCATCACTGACCATGACCGTCCACCATCACTGACCATGACCGTCCACCATCACTGACCATGACCGTCCACCATCACTGACCACCATCACTGACCATGACCGTCCACCATCACTGACCATGACCGTCCACCATCACTGACCATGACCGTCCACCATCACTGACCATGACCGTCCACCATCACTGACCATGACCGTCCACCATCACTGACCACCATCACTGACCATGACCGTCCACCATCACTGACCAAGACCGTCCACCATCACTGACCATGACCGTCCACCATCACTGACCACCATCACTGACCACCATCACTGACCACCATCACTGACCACCATCACTGACCACCATCACTGACCACCATCACTGACCATGACCGTCCACCATCACTGACCACCATCACTGACCATGACCGTCCACCATCACTGACCATGACCGTCCACCATCACTGACCATGACCGTCCACCATCACTGACCACCATCACTGACCACCATCACTGACCACCATCACTGACCACCATCACTGACCACCATCACTGACCACCATCACTGACCACCATCACTGACCACCATCACCGACCACCATCACTGACCACCATCATTGACCACCATCACTGACCATGACCGTCCACCATCGCTGCCCGTGACCGTCCACCACCACTGACCACTGTAAACGATTCCACATAACAAGGAGACTGAGATCGCTTTGGTCCAATTTGGTTGGATAAAAATAAAAATGATTGTTTATAGATCGGATTGCAGATTTTAGTTGGCTTCTGAAACCTCCAACCTGGACATGAGAAGAGTCATGTTACTGCACCATGCCCTGTCTGTGTTATCCTCATCCCCCTCTTCTCTCTCTGCAGACGGTACACTCGGTTTTTCGGCAGTCAGGGGAATGCTGCGTCGGTTCTTTGTCATTACGGTTTGTTCCACTATGAGGAATGGGAGCGGAAGATGGAGGCCTGGCAAGACCCAATCCTGACAGATGAGTATGTACCGAGAGATATGAGAGAGGAGCATGTACCGAGAGATATGAGAGAGGAGCATGTACCGAGAGATATGAGAGAGGAGCATGTACCCAGAGATATGAGAGAGGAGCATGTACCGAGAGATATGAGAGAGGAGCATGTACAGAGAGATATGAGAGAGGAGCATGTACCGAGAGATATGACTGATATACAGAGACATGCAGTGTACAATGGGGGCCACACACATCTATAGGCCCAGTGGAGGTGGCTCCATCTATAGGCCCAGTGGAGGTGGCTCCATCTATAGGCCCAGTGGAGGTGGCTCCATCTATAGGCCCAGTGGAGGTGGCTCCATCTATAGGCCCAGTGGAGGTGGCTCCATCTATAGGCCCAGTGGAGGTGGCTCCATCTATAGGCCTAGGCCCAGTGGAGGTGGCTCCATCTATAGGCCTAGGCCCAGTGGAGGTGGCTCCATCTATAGGCCTAGGCCCAGTGGAGGTGGCTCCATCTATAGGCCCAGGCCCAGTGGAGGTGGCTCCATCTATAGGCCCAGTGGTGGTGGCTCCATCTATAGGCCCAGTGGTGGTGGCTCCATCTATAGGCCTAGGCCCAGTGGTGGTGGCTCCATCTATAGGCCTAGGCCCAGTGGTGGTGGCTCCATCTATAGGCCCAGTGGTGGTGGCTCCATCTATAGGCCCAGTGGTGGTGGCTCCACCTATAGGCCCAGTGGAGGTGGCTCCACCTATAGGCCCAGTGGAGGTGGCTCCACCTATAGGCCCAGTGGAGGTGGCTCCATCTATAGGCCCAGTGGTGGTGGCTCCACCTATAGGCCCAGTGGTGGTGGCTCCAGCCATAGGTCCAGCCGAGGCGCTTCATCTATAGGTCCAGCAGAGGTAGGTACAGATCTCCAGGGTGACCATTATCTGGGAAGGGGTAGATTCTGTGTCCCATGTGGTGTCACCAGAGTGGAAGTTATTACATATGAATAAAGGAAGGTCACTTACAGGTCTTCTTCCTCACAGCCTCCCCCATTCTGGAATATGAATCCTTCCCCCACCTCATGCCTCCTTCTTCTGCCCCCTCATAGGCGGCTCCCATCCTGGTACAAGTCGGCGTTGTTCAATGAACTGTATTTCATGGCGGACGGCGGGACGGTGTGGCTGGAGGTCCCGGCTGACAGTTCCGAGGACGACGATCTGATGAAGATTGGAGAGAAGGAGATCCCCGGCATGAAAAGTCTTCTGGAGGAGTACGGGCGCTTTGCCTACCTGGAGGGTGCGTACCGCTAACCTGTAATATCCACCCTGAAGAGGGCAGTATAGGGATCAAGTTACCAGCTCTCATCTATCTCTACTTCTGTCCCCACCCACCTCGGGGTGTTCCCACCTCTGGAGTAGTCAGGAAGTCACCATTATATACGGAGGAGGGGACACAGGACAGGAAGTCACCATTACATACGGGGGAGGAGACACAGGACAGGAAGTCACCATTACATACGGGGAGGGGACACAGGACAGGAAGTCACCATTATATACGGGGGAGGAGACACAGGACAGGAAGTCATCATTATATACAGGGGAGTAGACACAGGACAGGAAGTCACCATTATATACGGGGGAGGAGACGCAGGACAGGAAGTCACCATTATATACGGGGAGGGGACACAGGACAGGAAGTCACCATTATATACGGGGGAGGAGACACAGGACAGGAAGTCACCATTATATACGGGGGGAGGAGACACAGGACAGGAAGTCACCATTATATACGGGGGAGGAGACACAGGACAGGAAGTCACCATTATATACGGGGGGAGGAGACACAGGACAGGAAGTCACCATTATATACGGGGGAGGAGACGCAGGACAGGAAGTCACCATTATATACAGGGGGAGGAGACACAGGACAGGAAGTCACCATTATATACGGGGGGAGGAGACACAGGACAGGAAGTCACCATTATATACGGGGGAGGAGACACAGGACAGGAAGTCATCATTATATACGGGGGGAGGAGACACAGGACAGGAAGTCACCATTATATACAGGGGGAGGGGACAAAGTATTGGTTCTCTCTTTACAGTCACCCCAATGTAATGTCTGGTCCTGTCTCTGGCAGGTCAGGAGTATCGGATGTATAACACATATGACGTACACTTCTACGCCTCGTTTGCACTCGTCATGCTGTGGCCACAGTTGGAGCTCAGTCTGCAGTATGATATGGGTAAGTGACTCCCCCCTCCCCCTGGGGGGGTTGTTGATGTGCTTTTTTCCCCCCCAGCAAAGGCGAAGGTCCCATATGTACAGGTTGGAGCAGGTAAGATGTGTAATGACACTTACAGCCACTAGGTGGCCTGCAACTCCTTCCTCTCCATGGCTCTCGTCCCCATCCTCTTCTGCCTCCTAGTCAACAGCTTCCTGGATTATATCTGTATTTTGTATTTTTCTATTTGTAAATTTCCTTCCATCGTAGTTTCCTGAGATCTTTCCAACCTAACAATCCTCTCACATGGAACATTTGTCTTTCCTCCAGCGGCGGCGGTTCTCCAGCAGGATCTGGAGCAGAGACGCTATTTAATGAGCGGGACTATGGCTCCTGTGAAGACAAGAAATGTGGTCCCACATGATGTTGGTGACCCAGGTGAGGGAACCCCCAATTCCTCCCTTTCTGTCCTCTTCATGTCTGTTTCCTGTCCCTACTCCTCCCTCTCCTGTCCTCCATGTCCATCTCTACTCCTCCCTCTCCTGTCCTCCATGTCCATCTCTACTCCTCCCTCTCCTGTCCTCCGTGTCCATCTCTACTCCTCCCTCTCCTGTCCTCCGTGTCCATCTCTACTCCTTCCTCTCCTGTCCTCCGTGTCCATCTCTACTCCTCCCTCTCCTGTCCTCCATGTCCATCTCTACTCCTCCCTCTCCTGTCCTCCATGTCCATCTCTACTCCTCCCTCTCCTGTCCTCCATGTCCATCTCTACTCCTCCCTCTCCTGTCCTCCATGTCCATCTCTACTCCTCCCTCTCCTGTCCTCCATGTCCATCTCTACTCCTCCCTCTCCTGTCCTCCATGTCCATCTCTACTCCTCCCTCTCCTGTCCTCCATGTCCATCTCTACTCCTCCCTCTCCTGTCCTCCATGTCCATCTCTACTCCTCCCTCTCCTGTCCTCCGTGTCCATCTCTACTCCTCCCTCTCCTGTCCTCCATGTCCATCTCTACTCCTCCCTCTCCTGTCCTCCGTGTCCATCTCTACTCCTCCCTCTCCTGTCCTCCGTGTCCATCTCTACTCCTCCCTCTCCTGTCCTCCGTGTCCATCTCTACTCCTCCCTCTCCTGTCCTCCGTGTCCATCTCTACTCCTCCCTCTCCTGTCCTCCGTGTCCATCTCTACTCCTCCCTCTCCTGTCCTCCGTGTCCATCTCTACTCCTCCCTCTCCTGTCCTCCGTGTCCATCTCTACTCCTCCCTCTCCTGTCCTCCGTGTCCATCTCTACTCCTCCCTCTCCTGTCCTCCGTGTCCATCTCTACTCCTCCCTCTCCTGTCCTCCGTGTCCATCTCTACTCCTCCCACTCCTGTCCTCCGTGTCCATCTCTACTCCTCCCTCTCCTGTCCTCCGTGTCCATCTCTACTCCTCCCTCTCCTGTCCTCCATGTCCATCTCTACTCCTCCCTCTCCTGTCCTCCATGTCCATCTCTACTCCTCCCTCTCCTGTCCTCCCTTCTGTTCTTCGTGTCTGTCTCTTGTCCTGCATGTCCGTCTCTGCTCCTCCGTCTCGTGTCCTTCACGTTTGTCTCTGCTCCTCCCTCATCTTATTCCTGGTTCCGTAGACGATGAGCCGTGGCAGAGACTCAACGCCTACATCATTCATGACACGGCCGACTGGAAGGACCTGAATCTCAAATTTGTGCTGCAAGTGTATCGAGACTATCACCTGACCAAAAGCTCCTCCTACCTGCGAGACATGTGGCCGATCTGCCAGGTAAATATCACATGATGGGTTGGTGAAATGTCATTGGCTCAGTGCTTGATATGTCTGTGATATTTTTCTCCATAAGGCAGTCATGGAGTCGTCTCTGAGATTCGATCAGGATGGCGATGGTCTGATTGAGAACTCCGGCTTCGCTGACCAGACGTATGATGGTTGGGTGATGACAGGACCGAGGTAAGGGCGGGGACAATCAAGGGAGACTCTGCCACTCCCCCTGGAAATGATCACCTGTCTACAAACCCATGCCTGCTCACTTCTTGGCTGACAATGTATACTGACCATCTTTTCCCTGTACCTCCCCCCCCCTTTCCCGTCACTCCAATCTTCTCCTCCTCCTCCTCCCCCTCTTCTTCCCTCGCACCCCTCCCCCTCTTTTCTTCCCTTCCCCATCACTCCATCCTCCTCCTGCCCTCTCTTCTTCCCTTTTGCCCCCCCACCCCCTCTCAGCTCGTACTGTGGGGGTCTCTGGTTGGCAGCGGTGTGTATGACGTGTCAGATGGCGGATCTCCTGGGTGACATCTCCGCCTACAATAAGTTCTCCGATATTCTCAGCCGGGGAAAAGAAGCCTTTGAGAAGCTGCTGTGGAATGGTAATAATCATTTATAACCCCCCCCCTCCCCCACTTTAAATACTGTCTGCTGCAATCCTGAGGCTGTTGGAGAAGGTGGGGAGAGATGGTAGAGGGGCTGCCAGAAATGGAGGATGGAAGCGTTTTTTGGAAATGCTGGATGGCAGAGGGTGGGGCCAGTAGGAGATGGTGGATGGCAGAGGGTGGGGCCAGTAGGAGATGGTGGATGGCAGAGGGTGGGGCCAGTAGGAGATGGTGGATGGCAGAGGGTGGGGCCAGTAGGAGGTGGCAGAGGGTGGGGCCAGTAGGAGGTGGCAGAGGGTGGGGCCAGTAGGAGGTGGCAGAGGGTGGGGCCAGTAGGAGGTGGCAGAGGGTGGGGCCAGTAGGAGGTGGCAGAGGGTGGGGCCTGTGGGAGGTGGCAGAGGGTGGGGCCTGTGGGAGGTGGCAGAGGGTGGGGCCTGTGGGAGGTGGCAGAGGGTGGGGCCTGTGGGAGGTGGCAGAGGGTGGGGCCTGTGGGAGGTGGCAGAGGGTGGGGCCTGTGGGAGGTGGCAGAGGGTGGGGCCTGTGGGAGGTGGTGGATGGTAGAGGGTGGGGCCTGTAGGACATGGTGTTTGGTAGAGGGTGAGGCCTTTGGGTGGTGGAGAGGGCGAGGCCTGCAGGAAGTGATGGCAGTGACTAGGAGATGGATGGTGAGGAATAACAAGTCCAGGGTTGTAGACAGTTATTACTTTGTTTTTTAATTTGCAGGAAAGTATTATAACTACGACTGCGGGGATCAGACTTATTATAACAGCATCATGTCAGACCAGTGCGCTGGCCATTGGTTCCTCCGAGCGTGCGGCCTGGGCTGTGGACAGACTGAGGTACGATATTGGAGAGACCTTTAGCTGGGACTTTGGTCATGTAACCCGGAGTTGGTTCACCTGGAAGTTTCCAGAGATATGGGCAGAGTCTGGACTCTCAGACGTTGGTCTCCTTTGTGGTTCTTCATTGGTGAGCTCTCAGGGTTGGGGGTGTTTGGAGTAGATCTCTCTGGGTGACGCCGGCCTGTCTTGGCATTGCTGGTTTTGTAGGTGTTCCCCAGCGCACACGTGGTCAGCTCCCTGAAGACAATCTATGAATTGAATGTGAAGCGGTTTGCAGATGGACAGATGGGTGCGGTGAACGGAATGCGCCCGGATGGCAGTGTGGATACCTCCAGCGTTCAATCGGATGAGGTGTGGATCGGGGTGGTGTACGGACTGGCGGCTACCATGATACACGAGGTAGGAGGACTTTGTTGTGTTGTTGTCACTCTGATATCATTCATGGGGTGATCTGTTACAAATTACACCTTTTAATAGTAGAGAAGGGGACTCGGATCTCCTCAATATCTCAACTGCATTGCCTGCTGGTGCTTACAGTTGTCCGTATGCCAAGGACTAGCCAACCACATTAACTGGCAATCCTAAAGTCCTAGCCGGAGCGTACAGGCTCAGCCAATTTACTGATTCGTCATACTGCAACTACATGCCAGCAGGAGATGTAATGGTTGCTTATCGTAGATTTGACTAGGCCATGGGGTATTGAGGAAATGGAGCCCCACCAACTACAAAGAATCCCACAAACTGCTACATAATGCTCCACGAAGGTATCTGAGATGCTGTCTAACTGGGAAAGACTGAAGTAACAAAATGTGTTTATCAGATATCCGCCTTTGGTTCAAAATTATCTTCTGTGATCAGCGATAGGAACATGTTGAGGTCAATTAATATGGATTTACTGTACATGGCAGGAAAAATTAAGGAGGACATACATGATGAAGAAGGTTGATGGACGTGAAGGGCAGGTGTGAATTAATGAGGACACCCATGGCAGAGAGGAATGAGGAGGACAGTCATAGTAGGGAAGATTGATGGAGATTACTGTGGTAGGGATGATTGATGAGGGACAACCATGGTAGAGAAGATTTATGAGGGTGGAGGGGAGCATCAACCATGGTAGAGAAGATTGACGAGAGACAACCATGTTAGAGGAGATTTATCTGGGGGGGGGGCAACCATGGTAGGGAAAATTGATGAGTATAGTCAAAGTAGGGAAAATTGATGGAGGGAGGCTACTGTGGCAGACACAGTTGAAAAGGTACAACCATGGTAGAGAAGATTTTATGGGGGTGGGAGGGGGCATCCATGGTAGAGAAGATTTGAGGAGGACACCTGTTGGTAGAGAACATTGATGAAGAACATCCATAATAGAGAAGATTGATAGGACACCAGTGACAGGGAAGATTGATAAGGACGTACTGTATATGTTAAACACGATTGAGGAGAACATTTACAGTAGGGGAACTGGAGGACCCCCACAGTAGGGAATACTGACGAGGGTACTCGTAGTAGGGAAGATTGAGGGGGACACTTATGGTAGAGATTGAGATGGACGCGCACAGTATAGAAGATTGAGAAGGACACACATGACAGGACATAGATGTGAACACTCAATAGACATGTAAGGGTGGGCTTGCAAAAAATGAACTGATGGACTGAGATGATGGTCCCTTGAGGATGGCTTAGTTAGTTTGGGGTGGGGTGGGTCAGGAATTAGTCCCTTTTTTTTTTTTTATTTTTTTTTTTTTTTTTTTTTTTAGGTTTTGAAGCAGGGAAGTTGTCTCGGGCTCTTAGAACTAGAATCCTGTATTGAGTTGGGTGGAAGGGGCCCATCATATTTCTTCCTGTCCCCCAATAAGCAGTGAGTTTTGGGAGGACTTGCCATTTTTCAATTGTGTGTCTTGTCTGCAGAAATTTCTCTCCTGATAGAAAGGTATAGACGTCTACCTGTTGGGTGTGTACGTAGTATCTCTGAGGTTTTAGACGGAGATTACCAGTTGGGTGCGCAGTATCTCTCAGGTTTCAGATGGCGTCTGCTAGTTGGGTGCGTAGTATTACTCGGGTTTAAGATGGAGATTACCAGTTGGGTGGGTAGTATCTCTCGGATTTCAGATGCAGTCTACCAGTTGGGTGGGTAGTATCTCTCAGGTTTCAGATGCAGTCTACCAGTTGGGTACATAGCATCTCTCAGGTCTCAGATGGAGTCTACCAGTTGGGTACATAGCATCTCTCAGGTCTCAGATGGAGTCTACCAGTTGGGTGCGTATTATCTCTCGCGTTTCAGATGGAGTCTCCTAGTTGGGTGGGTAGTATCGCTCGGATTTCAGACGGAGATTACCAGTTGGGTGCGTAGTATCTCTCAGGTTTCAGATGGAGATTATCAGTTGGATGCGTAGTATCTCTCAGATTTCAGATGGAGATTACTAGT
This sequence comes from Lithobates pipiens, assembly GCF_037356315.1. NCBI lineage: Eukaryota > Metazoa > Chordata > Amphibia > Anura > Ranidae > Lithobates > Lithobates pipiens. The sequence continues at coordinate 536,033,884 of NW_027507718.1, forward strand.
GGTTGGTTGGGTAGTATCTCTCAGGTTTCAGATGGAGTTTACCAGTTGGGTACGTAGTATTTCTCGTGTTTAAGATGCAGTCTACCAGTTGGGTGGGTAGTATCTCTCAGGTTTCAGATGGGGTTGGGTGCGTGTTCTCTCAGGTTTCAGATGGAGATTACCAGTTGGGTGCGTAGTATCTCTCAGGTTTCAGATGGAGATTACCAGTTGAGTGCGTAGCATCGCTCAGGTTTCAGATGGAGATTACCAGTTGGGTGCGTAGCATCGCTCAGGTTTCAGATGAAGTTGGGTGCGTGGTATTGCTCAGGTTTGAGATGGAGATTACCAGTTGGGTGCGTATCTCTCAGGTTTCAGATGGAGTTGGGTGCGTGGTATCGCTCAGGTTTGAGATGGAGATTACCAATTGGGTGCGTAGTCTCTCTCGGGTTTTAGATGGAGATTACCAGTTGGGTGCGTAGTATCTCTCGGGTTTTAGATGGAGATTACCAGTTGGGTGCGTAGCATCTCTCGGGTTTTAGATGGAGATTACCAGTTGGGTGCGTAGTATCTCTCAGGTTTTAGATGGAGATTACCAGTTGGGTGCGTAGTATCTCTCAGGTTTTAGATGGAGATTACCAGTTGGGTGCGTAGTATCTCTCAGGTTTTAGATAGAGATTACCAGTTGGGTGCGTAGTATCTCTCAGGTTTTAGATAGAGATTACCAGTTGGGTGTGTAGTATTTCTTGGGTTTCAGATGGAGATTACCAGTTGGGTGTGTAGCATCTCTCAGGTTTTAGATGGAGATTACCAGTTGGGTGCGTAGTATCTCTAGGGTTTTAGATGGAGATTACCAGTTGGGTGCGTAGTATCTCTCGGGTTTCAGATGGAGATTACCAGTTGGGTGTGTAGTATTTCTTGGGTTTCAGATGGAGATTACCAGTTGGGTGTGTAGTATCTCTAGGGTTTTAGATGGAGATTACCAGTTGGGTGCGTAGTATCTCTAGGGTTTTAGATGGAGATTACCAGTTGGGTGCGTAGTATCTCTCGGGTTTGAGATGGAGATTACCAGTTGGGTGCGTAGTATCTCTCGGGTTTCAGATGGAGATTACCAGTTGGGTGTGTAGTATCTCTAGGGTTTTAGATGGAGATTACCAGTTGGGTGCGTAGTATCTCTCGGGTTTCAGATGGAGATTACCAGTTGGGTGTGTAGTATTTCTTGGGTTTCAGATGGAGATTACCAGTTGGGTGTGTAGTATCTCTAGGGTTTTAGATGGAGATTACCAGTTGGGTGTGTAGTATCTCTAGGGTTTTAGATGGAGATTACCAGTTGGGTGCGTAGTATCTCTAGGGTTTTAGATGGAGATTACCAGTTGGGTGCGTAGTATCTCTCGGGTTTGAGATGGAGATTACCAGTTGGGTGCGTAGTATCTCTCGGGTTTCAGATGGAGATTACCAGTTGGGTGCGTAGTATCTCTCAGGTTGGAGACAGTTCATTGATGTGTTGTGTGTTTGCAGGGACTTCTGGAGGAAGGCTTGGCGACGGCAGAAGGATGTTACCGTACGGTGTGGGAGCGGCTGGGAATGTCCTTCCAGACTCCGGAAGCGTACGGTGAGAAGAATGTCTTCCGCTCCCTGGCATACATGCGTCCGCTCAGTATTTGGGCCATGCAGCTGGCATTGGATGAACAGTCTCGGGGGTGTCCTGCAAACACTAATGGGGAAGGACTGCAAGAAAGCCAATAACTGTACCCGCCTCCCCCCACGAACCCTTCAGATGAAGAGATGAGGACTCCAGACTGTGAGATCATAGAGACTCCTCCCCCAATCAGATATCAGTCCTCCATACTGTATCAACACCCCCTGAACTTCCGATCTTTGGGCTTTCAGAAAGACTTGTCCATACTGTGGTCATCTACCTCCTTGTGTCACCTTCACCCTCCCAGAGCAGATGTGGAGGAGTGGTGGGACACCCATTTCATGTGCCAGTTCCTGGATCTTGTCCTGCTGCTTTGTATATGTCAATCACTGGATGAGACCGGGCCGGAGGTGTCCACGTCAGTATTCGTCCAATAATGTCTCTTCACATGGCAGCCATCTTGTATTTTCCAGTGCAAAATATTATAGACGGTTCCTGCAGTGTGCTTCAGCCCCTCCCCCCATACTGGGTTCCTGTGTTATATATCAGTCCTTGTATTATATAAGGGACCCTGCATCGTATGCCAGTCCTTGTATTTATATAAGGGACCCTGCATTGTATATCGGGGCTTGTAATATATATTGATGGCTGTATTATATGCTAGTCCTTGCAGTGTATAAGGCCTACCCTGTATTGTTGCCAGTCCTTTTAATGCACAAGGCCCTCTCTGTATTTTATGCCAGTCCTTTTACTCTATAGGGCCCTCCCGGTATTGTGGGCCGGTCCTTGTACTGTGCAAGGCCCTCCCGGTATTGTGGGCCGGTCCTTGTACTGTGCAAGGCCCTCCCGGTATTGTGGGCCGGTCCTTGTACTGTGCAAGGCCCTCCCGGTATTGTGGGCCGGTCCTTGTACTGTGCAAGGCCCTCCCGGTATTGTGGGCCGGTCCTTGTACTGTGCAAAGCCCTCCCGGTATTGTGGGCCCGTCCTTGTACTGTATAGGGCCCTCCTGGTATTGTGGGCCGGTCCTAGTACTGTGCAAGGCCCTCCTGGTATTTTGTGCCGGTCCTAGTACTGTGCAAGGCCCTCCTGGTATTTTGTGTCGGTCCTTGCACTGTGCAAGGCCCTACCCATATTGTGGGCCGGTCCTTGTACTGTATAGGGCCCTCCTGGTATTGTGGGTCGGTCCTTGTACTGTGCAAGGCCCTCCCGGTATTGTGGGCCGGTCCTTGTACTGTGCAAGGCCCTCCTGGTATTGTGGGCCGGTCCTTGTACTGTATAGGGCCCTACCGGTATTGTGGGCCGGTCCTTGTACTGTATAGGGCCCTCCCGGTATTGTGGGCCGGTCCTTGTACTGTATAGGGCCCTCCCGGTATTGTGGGCCGGTCCTTGTACTGTGCAAGGCCCTCCTGGTATTGTGGGCCGGTCCTTGTACTGTATAGGGCCCTACCGGTATTGTGGGCCGGTCCTTGTACTGTGCAAGGCCCTCCTGGTATTTTATGCTGGTCCTTGTACAGTGCAAGGCCCTCTCGGTATTGTGGGCCAGTCCTTGTACTGTATAGGGCCCTCCTGGTATTGTGGGCTGGTCCTTGTACTGTATAGGGCCCTCCTGGTATTGTAGGCCGGTCCTTGTACTGTATAGGGCCCTCCTGGTATTGTAGGCCGGTCCTTGTACTGTATAGGGCCCTACCAGTATTGTGGGCCGGTCCTAGTACTGTGCAAAGCCCTCCTGGTATTGTTGGCCGGTCCTTGTATTAAATATTTTTCCTATGTAGTAAACTCTATATTATACAATCTACCCCTCTCCCCCGTATCACATGACCACCTCCTCCCCCACCCTTGAACGGCCATTATAGAGGGTCTTTTATTATACAAGGCCCTATGTGATATACTCTGGATGTGACATTGGGTGGGATGATGTATTATACAGTCCCCCCCCCTCCCCCCCCCATCCTAGACCAGCCATGGCATGGACTCTGGTCTCCTACCCTCTGGACTTTATTGTGAGATGCTGACCTATTGTATTGGATGATTCCTCGTATTGTTATTGCCCTCATGTATTATACCCCCCCCCCCCCCCCCATGGTTCTGTACTATTCCCTCCCCTGTATATTATATGGTGTTCGTAGGGTTCGAGCCGCCCGTTGTACAACCTTTGCTTTTATTTTGGATGTATTTTATGCCGTGTTCCATGTAAAATGCTGTTTCTGCTCGGACTGTATGGAGTATTATTGGGACTGCGTTGTGGAGGTCTGGATGTGCCCCCCCCCCCCCCCCATCCCCTGTGTGTCTTCCCACCTTCCTCCTTTCTCCAGATCCCTCTCCTCTTCTATAGGACATGATAAGGCCTCATTCACATGCAGCATTTCGTTCTGTGGCTCGTGATTTACCGACACAGGTGTTGTGTGCCTGCCCCCCCTGTGCCGGCACTGCCATAGCCTGTCTATTGAGACGCAGCGCCTGCTCCCAATGTGCACAGCTCCAACCCCAGACCCCGTGCACTCAGGGCTGTGCACCTACACCGATATCACATTGGGGGCCGTGGTTCTGTGCTTTATAAGACAACTATGGGATTGCCGGCACGGGATGCGCACAACACCGGTCAACCCCATGACAGTAAATCGCTGTCTGTGAATGAGGCCTAAAAACTCAGAAAACATCGGCTTGTAGCCCCAGTCCGGGGTCAACAGAATTCAAGTCTGACCCAGAAGAACGAGGTTCTCTAAGGTGTGTGAGCCACGACGTGTCCATCTTCCAGCCTCCACTCCACAGGGATCTACAAGAAGGAACCCTTCCAATAATTCATGTGTTACCATTGACTAGTCCAGCCCCAGAAAACCCCTTGCAATGATTCATGTGTTACCGTTGAATATTCCAGCCCCAGAGGAACCCTTTCAGTAATTCACCTGTTACTGTTGACTAGTCCGGCCCCAGAAGACCCTTTCCAATAACTGAATGTGTTACCATTGAGTACTCCAGCCCCAGAGGAACCCTTCCAATAATTCTAGTGTTACCATTGACTAATCCAGCCCCAGAGGAACCCTTCCAATAATTCTAGTGTTACCATTGACTAATCCAGCCCCAGAGGAACCCTTCCAATAAGTCTAGTGTTACCATTGACTAATCCAGCCCCAGAGGAACCCTTCCAATAATTCTAGTGTTACCATTGACTAGTCCAGCCCCAGAGGAACCCTTCCAATAATTCTAGTGTTACCATTGACTAGTCCAGCCCCAGAGGAACCCTTCCAATAATTCTAGTGTTACCATTGACTAGTCCAGCCCCAGAGGAACCCTTCCAATAATTCTAGTGTTACCATTGACTAATCCAGCCCCAGAGGAACCCTTCCAATAATTCTAGTGTTACCATTGACTAGTCCAGCCCCAGAGGAACCCTTCCAATAATTCTAGTGTTACCATTGACTAGTCCAGCCCCAGAGGAACCCTTCCAATAATTCTAGTGTTACCATTGACTAGTCCAGCCCCTGAGGAACCCTTCCAATAATTCTAGTGTTACCATTGACTAGTCCAGCCCCTGAGGAACCCTTCCAATAATTCTAGTGTTACCATTGAGTACTCCAGCCCCTGAGGAACCCTTCCAATAATTCTAGTGTTACCATTGACTAATCCAGCCCCAGAGGAACCCTTCCAATAATTCTAGTGTTACCATTGACTAGTCCAGCCCCAGAGGAACCCTTCCAATAATTCTAGTGTTACCATTGACTAATCCAGCCCCAGAGGAACCCTTCCAATAATTCTAGTGTTACCATTGACTAGTCCAGCCCCAGAGGAACACTTCCAATAATTCTAGTGTTACCATTGAGTACTCCAGCCCCAGAGGAACCCTTCCAATAATTCTAGTGTTACCATTGACTAGTCCAGCCCCAGAGGAACCCTTCCAATAATTCTAGTGTTACCATTGACTAGTCCAGCCCCAGAGGAACCCTTGGAATGATTTTCAGGTCGCAGGGAGCCCCTGTTAAGATTAGTCTATTGATGGCAATTGGGAAAATGCCCCTTACATTGGTGGTGGTAAATGTGAAGAACCCTTTCCTTACCAGGGAGACCAGAATGACACATTTGCAGTCATGCCACTGGCTCTGCCAAGTGGCGTTGGACCTGAAAATAAGCCAGCACCATCAGATGGGAAGTCAGTTAGCCCACAGCTCAAGGAACCCCTAGCTATCCTTAGAGGAGCCCTGGTAAGATTAGTCTATCGATGATCATTGGAAAAATGCCCCATTTATGGGTGGTGGTAAGTGTGAAGAACTCCTCTGCTACCGGGGTGGCCAGAATGGAACACTTGCAAATCAGGTTGGTGGCTCTGCAAAGTAGCATTGGACCTGGAGCTATGCCGGCACCATCACATGGAAAGTCAGTCAAAGCTCAAGAAGTCCTTAGCTGTCCTTAGAGGAACCCTGGTTGAGAATGGCTGGACTAGTCAGTCCAAGATGGATGCTTCATTGCTTTACAGGACTTAAGTTTTCTCTATTCCAGCTCCTCTCAGTCGCTCCTCATTCATGTCATCGGTTTTCGGCAGCACCAAGATTTAGCAGCAACTTTTTCCAAGGATGAAGAACACGAGCAAAATTACAACCCGATTATCTGATGAACATCTCAAATTCATTGAGAATCTCTCCTTCTTCCATCCAACCAGATATTGATGCGTTCATTTATCAGAAACGGCGTCAGATATCGCACTTGTTTTATGTTCCCTCTTACTAATACAGTATAATAAAAAATGTTACCAAAAAAAATGTTTTATTCCTCAGATCCATTATCTATATCAGTGATTGGGAAATTCTCATCTGCTCATCAGCTCTCCTTATTGTTGGTGTATTTTAAGTGTGACCCAAGACAGGTCCTCTTCTTCCATTGTGGCCCAGGGACGTTGGACACCCCGGGTTTAAGGCTTCTACACATTGCAGCTCTGTGCAGTTTTTTTTTTTTTTATATTAAAAACATGTTTTTTTCTTGTATATTGTGTAAATCATGGAGAGGAACTGCGAGCTGATGGTGGGAAGGAGGAAGATAGAAATAGATGATCCAGGTGAGTGGATGGAGAGGAGGTTAGGGGGGGTAGAATCTGAGGGTTGAGAGGACAGAATACTTTCCCTGCCATCCCTTCACATGTGGCATCTGCTGTCGCCACCTTCCTGTGTGCTTCTGTCCCTGGAGCCTCACCTCTCCCATGTGGCATTAATACCATATCCTCTCGTTCCTCTCCAGGTGGGGGTGTCTCTGCAGCCTCTCATCCCTTTCCCATTTCTGATTAAATCCTTGCAGCCTTTTACCCCTCCTTTCTATTATTACCCTGTCTTCTTTCTTGTGGCCGTGTCCCTCACCACCTCCTCTCTCCCCTGTGACTGTGTCTCTGTAGCATCTCACCCCTTTACCACTACCACATGGCCCTGTCTCTGCAGCCTCTCACCCATGTCTCTGTGGCCTCTCACCCCTTCTTCTGCGTGGCCCTGTCTCTCCAGCCTCTCACACCTTCTCTGGTGTACGTCTCTGCAGCTCCTCTCCCATGTGGCCCTGTCTCTGCACCCTCTCGCTCCCTTTTCCATGTGGTCCTGTATCTCTCTGCCCCCTCTCCGTGTGACCGTGTCTCTGTGGCCTCTCTCCCCCTCTCCTGTGTGGCCATGTCTCTGCGCTCCCTCTACCGTGTGGTTCTGCCACTCCCTGTGGCCTCTCACCCCCTCTCCCGTGTTGCTCAGTCTATGCGGCTTCTCCCCCCCTCTCTTGTATGGCCCTGTTGCTCTGCAACCTCTTGCCCCCTCTCCCGCGTGACCGTGTCTCTGCGGCCTCGCCCCCTCTCCTGCGTGTCCCGGTCTCTGTGGTTTCTCACTACCTCTCCCTCTCTGTGGCCTCTCGCCCCCTCTCCCGCATGTCTGTCTCTGCAGCCTCTGCTGCATGGCCCTGTCTCTGCGGCCTCTTGCTGCCTCTCCCCCCCCCCCTTCTGTGTCGCCTGGTCTCTACACTCTCTTGCCCCCTCTCCTTTTGTGGTCCTGTCTCTGTGGGCTCTCATCCCTGCTGCCTCATGACCATGTCTCTGCGGGCCTCTCCCTCCTGACCGCGTCTCTGCGGTCTCGCCCGGTCTCTGTGCCATCTCGCCCCCTCTTCCGTGTGGCCTGGTCTCTGCACTCTCGTCCCCCTCTCCTGTGTGGTCCTGTATCTGTGGGCTCTTATCACTGCTGCCTCGTGACCATGTCTCTGCGGCCTCTCACCTCCTCTCCTGTGTGGCCCCCTCTCCTGTATGGTCCTGTCCCCGTGGCCTCTCGTGACCGTGTCTCTGCAGGCTTCTCGCCTACTCTCCCTCGTGACTGTGTCTGCAGCTTCTTGCCTCCTCTCACTCATGAGCGTGTCTCTGCGGCCTATTGCCTCCTCTCCCGTGTGGCCCAGTCTCTGTATCCTCTCACCCACGTGAACCGATCTCTACACCTTCTCGCCCCCTTTTCTGTGTGGTGTTGTCTCTCTGGCCTCTCATCCCTGCTGCCTTATGACCATGTCTCTGTGGGCCTCTGCCTCGTGACCATATCTCTGTGGGCCTCTCGCCATCCCCTCTCCCTCGTGACCATCTCTGTGGCCTCTCACACACCCCCCCTCCCTCGTGACCGTCTCTGTGGCCTCTCACCACCCCCTCTCCCTCGTGACCGTCTCTGTGTCCTCTCACCACCCCCTCTCCCTCATGACCGTCTCCGTGGCCTCTCCCCCCCCCCCCCCCCCCCCTCGTGACCGTGTCTCTGCGGCCTCTCGCCTGCTCTCCGGTGTGGTCCTGTCTCTCGCTGAGGCCCCCCATCCCCTCACCCATGTGCCTCGGTCTCAGTGGCCTCTCACCCACGTGACCATATCTCTGTGGCTTCTCTCCTGTGTGGTCCTGTCTCTCTCTGCAGCCTCTTGCCTTTTTTTCCATGTAGCCCTGTCTGCAGACTCACCGTGACCCGGCCCTCCCCTGTTGTGTACCTCTAGTGACTTGGGACAGCACATCCGCATGGGTGGGGGGCGGGGTTTGGGGAACGGTGCGGTCAGTCACCGGTACACTTTCATCAAGAGGGAAGGTATGAAGATAACTGGCAGTAATGTTGGTGTGGCCCTCTGGTGGGGGGATTAGGTTTTGGTCAGAGTGTCCCTACAAAGGAGATCGAACACACTGGATGACGACAGTTGTTTCTTCTGCCACACAGCAAAATAATGCGCAACAGGATTGGTGAGACAGATTGTGCCTCCCATCCATTATAAAGTTAGTCATAAATTGCTCTGACCTGACCACGTCTTCATTATATCATCCCTTTCCAGTGAAGGTCTGCCTGATCTTCAGTGATAAATCTGTTGCAGCCGACTGCCCGGGAATACAGAGGCACAGGCGGCAAATCCACTGTACACCTCTATAGGGCAGAGACGAAGAGGATTTGGTGTACTGAGAAACCAACGGGCACCACATTCCGATATTCCAAAAAGTTTATAAAATACAAGAAATGGGACTTTAAAGGTGCCAATCGAAAAAAAAAACAATGTTTTTAATTACAAATAATTTTATTAATTTAACAATATATATATATATATATATATTTTTTTTTTTTTTTTTTTTTATTTAACATTCAGTATCTAGTTATACATTCATAAACTATTACAACCACGTTTAATCAACATGTTTCGCTCTGCAAAAGCTTCTTCAGGAGAGTTTGGTGCTGCATGAAGTTTAATACTGTACCGAGAATATATATTACCAATCATGGATAACATTAAAATATCATTGCAAATTCCGTTTCGGTTATGATAAAAAAATCTAATTATTGTCAGGCCGAGAGAAAGAAATATTATGTGTGTGTATATGTATGTGTGTGTGTATATATATATATATCTGGTAATCTAAAAATAGTTCTCAAAATTACTAGGCCGGTCTTCCAAAATCTAGGTCAAGGCACACTATTGCACCCTCAGGGAGAAAAGACTTCCTATAAACTGTATAGAAATCAACGTAAATTCAGTTGATTGAGGATTTCATAATATTTAATAATCTGCTGTTTAATTTCTACATAGTATTCAGGAATTTACCTTGTTTATTGGAGTACAGGAATCTGACCAAAATAAATTCCCTCCTTTCATTAGAAAAGAGAAATGGATGTGGAAAGTGAGGAGTAAGTTAGCAGAGTGAATTCTCCTGATTGATGGGGATGTAACCACCTAAGGAGGAGAAATATATCCAACAGCGGAAAGTCCCGCCATTGTATAGATTTGCAGTGAAAAGTCCCACCATTGTATAGATTTGTGGCGGAAAGTCCCACCATTGTATAGATTTGCAGTGGAAAGTCCCACCATTGTATAGATTTGCAGCGGAAAGTCCCGCCATTGTATAGATTTGCAGCGGAAAGTCCCGCCATTGTATAGATTTGCAGCGGAAAGTCCCGCCATTGTATAGATTTGCAGCGGAAAGTCCCGCCATTGTATAGATTTGCAGCGGAAAGTCCCGCCATTGTATAGATTTGCCTTGCAAAGTCCCGCCATTGTATAGATTTGCAGCGGAAAGTCCCGCCATTGTATAGATTTGCAGCGGAAAGTCCCGCCATTGTATAGATTTGCAGCGGAAAGTCCCGCCATTGTATAGATTTGCCTTGCAAAGTCCCGCCATTGTATAGATTTGCAGCGGAAATTCCCGCCATTGTATAACTTTGCAGTGGAAAGTCCCGCCATTGTATAACTTTGCAGTGTAAAGTCCCGCCATTGTATAGATTTGCCTTGCAAAGTCCCGCCATTGTATAGATTTGCCTTGCAAAGTCCCGCCATTGTATAGATTTGCCTTGCAAAGTCCCGCCATTGTATAGATTTGCAGCGGAAATTCCCGCCATTGTATAACTTTGCAGTGGAAAGTCCCGCCATTGTATAACTTTGCAGTGTAAAGTCCCGCCATTGTATAGATTTGCAGCGGAAAGTCCCGCCATTGTATAACTTTGCAGTGGAAAGTCCCGCCATTGTATAACTTTGCAGTGTAAAGTCCCGCCATTGTATAGATTTGCAGCGGAAATTCCCGCCATTGTATAACTTTGCAGTGGAAAGTCCCGCCATTGTATAACTTTGCAGTGTAAAGTCCCGCCATTGTATAGATTTGCAGCGGAAAGTCCCGCCATTGTATAACTTTGCAGTGGAAAGTCCCGCCATTGTATAACTTTGCAGTGTAAAGTCCCGCCATTGTATAGATTTGCAGCGGAAATTCCCGCCATTGTATAACTTTGCAGTGGAAAGTCCCGCCATTGTATAACTTTGCAGTGTAAAGTCCCGCCATTGTATAGATTTGCAGCGGAAAGTCCCGCCATTGTATAGATTTGCTGGCTATAAGACATTATTCCAACAGGATGTCATACAAAAAAAAAGGAAGACATCAAAAAGAAGATAGGATTTGATTTAAGACTTGTGTAGAAGCGTATGTATTAAATGCCATGTGAAAATTTATCACAAACCCGCCCTGAGCGACGGGACGGGCAAACGATACGTTCCCATCAAGAGCTACAGAAAACCTGTCTGGTGCTGATGTGTCCACCCCCTTGGCAGGAGCGGTTCCTCCGCAAAGTCAATGTTCTGTCATTCCACTTCCAAGCCTTCAATAGGGAGCAGGGTGATGGTCGGTAAGGCGGGAGAGGAGGAGGCCTACAACCTCTCACAAATCCTCCTTCAGAAACGGAGCGGGCGTGGACGTATAATACGCCACATGCGCTGTGGCAGAGTAACGCATGCACATTGACACGCATTACACGTCCGCCCCCCGATGATGTCAGATGCCGGCGGGACGGGGGGAAAAGAAATGCATGGCGTTCAGCCATCCATTTTCCGAGGGAGGTTCAAGACTATCAGAGAGTGGAGCTCTCTTGTATCATTAAAAAACAGGAACACCAACGGACCCCACGCATTGAATGGAGGAAGACTTGTAATGATGAGACTAGGGATGAGTTTGGTGTTCGACTCGAACATCGGCTGTTCGCACGTTCGGCGAATAACAAACGTTATGGGCCGTTCACGCCAAATTCGTGTGGCGCCCACGGCCCACAATCCACTGCGCCATCGCAGTGCATTTCTGGCTCATGATTGGCCAAGCATGCACTGTGACCCCGCATGCTTGGCCAATCACAGTGCCGGCAGCGAGGAGAGCCATGATTGGCCACAGGCAGGATGCCTGTGGCCAATCATAGCTCAGGCTGTGTAGTACACGCTCCACACTATATAAGGCCGCCAGCGCGGCGGCCTTGTGTAGTGTGTTGGCGTCTGTAGGAGTTGGTGGGTGTTTTCTGTGTACCTTCAACGCAGTACACACCGATCGTTATCAACCAATTTAGCATTCTTGCTCTTCTGTAATTGAGCTTTCAGCCATCTGCAGGAGTTTGTGGGTGTTGTCTGCGTGCCCTGACCGCACTATACACCATTATATCCACCTATATAGCTCTTCTCTAATTGAGCCATCTGCAGGAGTTAGTTGGTGTTGTGTGCCTCCAGCACAGCACAGGATACACCGGTATCTACCCTTTAATTCCTGTTGTTCTATAATAAAGGCATCTGCAGGAGTTAGTGGGTGTTGTGTGCCTCCAGCACAATATACACTACCCAATTGCTGGTTTTCCCATCTCCCTTCAGGCCATTACCATGTCTGGAAAGCCAACAAGGAGAGGCAGACAGGCGCGAGCCGATAAAAGAGGGCAAGCAGGCTCTGTGTCTAGAGACAACAGTGCTGGTCGTGGACGTGGTGCATCGTCATCATCAGCACGTGGCCATGGGACACGCTTGTCCTTATTTTCGGCAGCTGGACGTGTTGAGCCGCATCATGCCGAAGACTTGGTAGAGTGGATGACCAAGCCCTCTTCATCCTCCTCATCCTCTCTCACCCAGGCTTAGGGTACTAGCAAAGCAGCTGTCAACGCATTATCTTCCCTCCTCTCAATGTCATCATCAGTGACTCCTTCCCTAGACCCACCACGTCCTCCTGAGGAGTCTCCTGAACTCTTTGAGCACAGTGTTGGGTACATGCTCCAGGAGGATGCCCAGTGTTTTATAGGCTCTGATGATGACACTCAGCTAGAGGAAGGCAGTAGCGTGAATGCAGAGAGAGGGGATGCTCAAGAAGAACAGCAATCTGGCAGTCGTGTTCCACAAGCTGCAGCATACTGCCAGGTTTCCTCCAGCGATGAAGAAGGAGGGGATGATGAGGGCACTGACTTCACGTGGGTGCCTAGGAGGAGGAGGCACATGTCCAACGAGGCAGGATGCCCTCCGGGGGCCAGCTTAGGGGCAGCACACCGACTGAATCACACCGCAGAGCTCCGCCTGTGCAGGGCGCTGCCTCTGCGCGTTATTCTAAAAGTTCTTTGGTGTGGGCCTTTTTTGAGACGAGTGCATCAGATCGCACCTCTGCTATTTGCAACATATGTCTCAAGCGCATCTCGCGTGGCCAAAACATCAGCCGCTTGGGCACCACATGCTTGACCAGACATATGTTGACCTGCCATGCAGCTCGTTGGCAAGCGTACCTCAAAGACCCACACCAAAGAACAAAGCGGACCTCTCCTTGCTCCTCATCAGCTGGGATCTCCAACCCCACTAGACCTTCAGTCCTCTCTGAAACCTGCTCTGAGAGGAATGAAGGTGTAGAATTAGGTGTGTCACAGCCAAGTGCTTCCGGGAACTCTGCTAGCAGTACACCCACGTCCGATTATAGCAGGCAAATGTCCCTGCCCCAGCTGCTGGACCGGCGAAAGAAGTTCACTCCCAGCCATCCACATGCCCAGCGGTTGAATGCTAGCTTGGCTAAATTGCTAGCACTTCAACTGCTGCCTTTTCAGTTGGTAGACTCGGCCCCCTTCCGTGAGTTTGTACAATGTGCGGTTCCTCAGTGGCAGGTCGCCAAACGCCACTTTTTCTCACGGAAGGCGATTCCGGCTCTCTACCGGCATGTGGAAGGCAAAGTCCTTGCCTCTCTGGACAGGGCGGTCAGCGGTAAGGTGCGTATTACCGCTGACTCATGGTCCAGCAGGCATGGACAGGGACGTTACCTATCTTTCACGACTCATTGGGTGACTCTTCTGGCAGCTGGGAAGGATGCAGGACAAGGCGCAGTAGTGTTGGAGGTTGTTCCGCCACCACGCCTCCAAAATGCTACTACTGGTTGTGACACACCTCTCTCCTCCACCCCCTCCTCTTCTTCTTCCTCCATGGCCTCTTCCAGTGCTCTGTCCTCAGAACCAGCAGTGCTCCGTAGGCGTTCCAGGGGCTACGCAAGTACTCAGGCAAAACGATGCCATGCCGTGCTTGCGCTGGTTTGTTTGGGGGACAGGAGCCACACTGGGGCGGATGTTTTGTCAGCTCTGCAGGGGCAGGCCGAGAGGTGGTTGACGCCACGCCAGCTTAAGCCAGGATTGGTGGTTTGCGACAATGGCACCAACCTCCTCTCCGCCCTCCGACAGGGACAACTGACCCATGTGCCCTGTGTAGCTCACGTCCTTAACCTGGTGGTGCAGTGGTTCTTGGGCAGGTATCCGGGCTTACAGGATGTCCTGAAGCAGGCCAGGAAAGTCTGTGTGCATTTCCGCCGATCTTTTAATGCCTGTGCTCGGCTGGCTGGGCTCCAAAAGGGGTTGACCCTGCCCAAGAACTGCCTTATATGTGACATGCCCACTAGGTGGAACTCAACGTTGGCCATGCTGCAGCGGCTGCATATGCTACAGAGGGCCATCAATGAGTACCTGTGTGACTACGGCACCAGGACAGGGTCAGGGGAGCTCGGTTTTTTCTCACCACGCCAGTGGGGCATGATCAGGGATGCATGCACTGTCCTGTCACCATTTGAGGAGGCCACAAGGATGGTGAGCAGTGACAGTGCATGCATCAGTGACACTGTACCTCTTGTCCCCCTGTTGGAGCATAGGCTGTGTGGAATAATGGACAGGGCACTTGAGGCAGAACAGAGGCAGGAAGAGGAGGACTTCTTTGCCTCTCAAGGCCCCCTTTATCCAGACAGTGTTCCTGCTGTCCCACCCATCACACAGGAAGTGGAGGAGGAGGATGATTGTGTCAGCATGGAGGTGGAGGCTGGCACTCAGCAGCAGTCTTGTAGGGATGATTTACAGTCCCAAGAAACCCGTGGACTTGTACATGGCTGGGAGGAGGTAGCTGCGGATCATGTTGCCCTTAGTGACCCAGAGGACTCAGGACCGAATGCTTCAGCTAACCTACGCTGCATGGCCTCCCTGATCCTGCAAAGCCTGCGGAAGGATCCTCGTATTCTTCGGATCAAGGAGAGGGACCATTACTGGTTGGCCACTTTCCTTGATCCACGGTACAAGTGTAAGGTTGCCGACCTTATCTTGCTGTCGCAGAGGGAGCAGAGGATGAGACATCTCCGTGAGGCCTTGCAGAAAGGTCTGTGCAAAACATTCCCAGAGACTGGGAGGTTACAAACTCCTGGTCCTGGACAACGTGTTGCTGAGGCATCGGTCAGAAGGAGCGGTGGAGAAGGTGGCCGTCTGACCGATGTGTTCAGACAATTTTTTAGTCCGCAGCCCCAAGGTATGATTGGTTCCAGCACCCATCGCCAGTGTCTGATTTACATGGTGCAGGAATACCTAGGGGCAAGGTCAGACTTGGCACCTTTCCCACCGAAAATCCTCTGGCTTACTGGGTCTTGAGGATGGATCACTGGCCAGAGCTTACACAGTATGCAATTGAGCTACTGGCCTGTCCTGCATCCAGCGTTCTTTCGGAACGCACCTTCAGTGCTGCTGGTGGCTTTGTTACCGATCACAGGGTGCGCCTGTCCACTGACTCGGTTGATCGACTGACCTTCATAAAGATGAATCAGTCTTGGATCACCACCAGCTACCAAGCACCTGAAGCTGATGTAACCGAATAATTTTTTTAAAAAATATCACATCCCTTCAAGACTGCCTATGCTGATGCTGAGTGACTGTCCTGTTATGTTGATGGTCGATCCTCTTCCTCCTCCGCTGATATGTTGGAAGAACATTTTTGGTTCTGGGTGATGCCACCAGCCCAACTTTTCAGCCCCTGTTTAACAGGGGCGTTTAATTACAATTTTTGAAGCAATGCTTTGCAGCAGGGCTCATTTCTGCACCACAACTAGAGTATATGGGAGAGGTTGCAGTGTCGTAGCACCAGTGGCTAAGGCCCAATTTTTCAGCCCCTGTTTAACAGGGACATGTAATTACAATTCTTGATATAATATTTCACAGGAGGGCCCCTTCCTGTGCCCACCGAGAGTAACTGTGAGGACTTATAGTGTTGTGGCACCAGCACCACAACCACCGAAGTTCAATTTTTCTACCACTGTTCAACAATGGCATGTAATTACAATTCTTGATATAATCGTTCACAGCAGGGCGCTCCAGCGCCCACCAAGACTCACTTTGAGGGCTTACAATGTTGTGGCAAAACCAACACCTTGTTCCGCCATTTCTGCAGAGCATATAGGGCAGGCCCCTACTTTCAAACATCCAATTTACAAACATCTCCTACTTGCAAACGGAAGGAGACAACAGCAAGTGAGATGAAAAAAGACGGACGACAAAACAAATTATACAGGGGTGATAACCCTTCCCTATGTTTTCCAAAAAGCTTAAAAATAGATTTTTTGACTGGAGCTACACTTTAAAAATGTACCAGTTGAAAATTACAAACAGGTTCTACTTAACACAACAAACCTACACAGTCCCTGTCTTGTTTGCACCGCCTGTATACTGCTGTTCTGAGTATATAGGGCCTGGGGGCCCCACGCCTTTCCTTTTTTTAATTTGGGTACAGGGTTCCCCTTAATATCCGTACTCAAAGGGGCTGGTAATGGGCAGGGGGGGCTACCCATGCCATTTTTCTCAATGATTTTCATCCATATTGCCGGAACCAGATATAACATTAAAACCGCAAGCAGTTTGAAATGACTTTTTTTCCGCTAAATGTCATTTTGTGCAGGGACTGTTCTAAACACGGGAAACACGTGGCACTTCACAGGCATACTACAGACACCCCCCAGGCACCATATTTAAAGGAATATTTCACTTTTTTTTCACTTTAATCGTCATTAAAATCAGTGCTACCGCCAAAACGGACGTTTTTAAAAACATTTTAGGCATTGACCCATGTCCCCTGGGCCAGGAGCCAGGTCCCCAAACCCTTTTTTTGTACAATATCTTGCATATTGGCCATTAAAATTAGCACTTTTAATTTCGAACGTTCGAGTCCCATAGACTTCAATGGGGTTCTAAAGTTCGTACGAATTTTGTGGTCCGTTCGAAAGTTCTGATGTGAACCGAATCGGGGGGGTGTTCGGCTCATCCCTAGATGAGACCACCGATGTCTATTTTGAAAATAATCTTCAAGGAGACTTAAATGCAGTCCCAAAGCTCGTCGGTTATATATATATAATGCCCACCGAACCAACGGAGGAACATATCGCTGCGAAGTGGACGACCATAAGAATTTAGCAGAGATTATCATAAATCTGAGTAAATCCAGTGACTCTGCCAGGGCCGAGTGCCCAGGTCTGTCCCACTGGGAAAGTCTGCCAGTCTGTATTGCCAGGAGAAAGAAGGTCACCCCAATTCTGTGTATCGATGGTATCGCAATTCCAACTCACTGTCTGATGACTCGAAAACCAGCCCAAAATTTGTCCATTCATCTTTTACCTCAAACACACAAAAACTGGAACCTCGGATATTCGTGAAGGAAGCTTCATCTACAACGAGGAGGATCCCTGAAGACCACCGCTTGTGACCCAGTCATGCTGTAACCTTACGGCACTAAGGGGAGGGGCATGTAGGTGCCATCACAGAGGATTGGCCAGGCACCGGCTTTTGTTATTCATTCAAAGTGTAGGTTTCTACTAGACATGTCCAAATCGTTTTAGTTCCAAATTAATTTTTTAACACATTTTGACAAATTTGTTCATTCCGAAATTTCCAAATTTTAAAATTTTTGAATTTCCGGAGAAAATCTAAATTTCAGAAATTGGAAATTTTGGAAATGTGAGAATCCAAAAATAAGAATGAAAATCTGAAAATTCAAAAAAACATGAAAATCTGAAATACCTATAATTTAATATTTATTATTAGTTATTGAAATTTCCTTTCAAATTTGGCTGTTAGCGACCGTAACGAGTACGAATTTATCCGAAGTTACAAATTATCTGAAATGACGAATGCCATCTAAACTAATGGAATGTAACGATCTAATAATAATAAATAATAATAAAACCTTATTATTATTATTAATTTGTTCCATTCCATTTGTTTAGATGCGTTATTTCGGATAATTCGTTACTGCAGATAAATTCGTATTCGTTACGTTCACAAACAGCAAAAATTTTAAAGGACATTCCAATACCCATAATTTTATCGTTAGTTATTATGTAAAATTTTACTGATTTTCTTTCTTTTTTTTTTTTCAAATTTGAAAATTTCCGAATTCAGAATTAGAAAATTCTGAATTAAAAATTAAAAAATTCAGGATTAAAAATTTGGAAATCCAAAAATGATTTTCTGGACTTTCCATTTTCCGAATTTTCGAAATAAAGCAGAAAAGCAAATGAAACGAAAACGAACACATTTTTTGTCAGTGCACATGTCTAGGGTCTACTATTCATTTTGGAAAAAAAATGTTAGACTGTCACAGTATTGTTCGGATTACACTTATTTATCCAAGATTTTATTTAGCGGTGCACACGGGACTTTTTTGTGTTATTTTGATTCACTTGTACACATACCTTTATTGGTGTGATGTTATTATGTTTATTATTAAAGTTATTAAATATTACTAAATCCTTAAGCAGCTGAATTTATTTTTATTTCTATACAGTTTATAGGACATCTTCTCTCCCTGTGGTTGCAATAGTGTGACCTAGATTTTGGAAGGCAGGTCTAGTTATTTTGAGAACTATTTTTAGACTTCCAGGTGTATGTGTGTATATGTATAATTAATATTAATATATATATATATATATATATATATATACACATAATATTTCTCTCAGCCTGACAATTTGATGATTTTTTGAAATGTAAAATTCACCATCAACACTGAAACAGAAATTGGTATTAAACTTCTTGCAGCACTAAAAAGCTCCTGAAGAAGCTCTGGCAGAGCG
This sequence comes from Lithobates pipiens, assembly GCF_037356315.1. Classification (NCBI taxonomy): domain Eukaryota; kingdom Metazoa; phylum Chordata; class Amphibia; order Anura; family Ranidae; genus Lithobates; species Lithobates pipiens. Next base: position 536,052,624 of record NW_027507718.1, read on the forward strand.
AAACATGTTGAGTAAAAGTGGCTGTAATAGTGTATGAATGTATAACTCAATACTGAATGCTCATTTTTTTTTTTAATGCATTGTTAACCACTTCAGCCCCGGACCATTTGGCTGCTCAATGACCAGAGCATTTTTTTGCGATTTGGCACTGAGTCACTTTAACTGACGATTGCGTGGTCATGCAATGCTGTACCCAAAGAAAATTTACGTCCTTTTTTCCCCCCCCACAAATAGAGATTTCTTTTGGTGGTATTTGATCACCTCTGTCTGCGGTTTTTATTTTTTGCGCTATAAACAAAAATATAGCGACAAAATACGTTCTGCTACTCCTACTGAGTATGGCGATACCACATGTGTGAGACTTTTACACAGCCTGGCCACATATAGAGGACCAATATGCAGGGAGCACCATCAGGTGTTCTAGGAGCATAAATGACACATCTAACTTGTTGACTAACTATTACAATTTTGAAGGCCCTGGAGTACCAGGACAATGGAAACGCCCATGAAATGACCCCATTTTGGAAGGCAAACACCCCAACATATAATCTGTGAGGCATAATGATTTTTATGAATGGTTCATTTTTTTCCAGAAGTTTTTGGAAAATGCGTAAAAAAATGAAAACGCATTTTTTTTTTTTTTTACACAAAGTTGTCCAAAGATATTTTCAACACATATCATGTACATAGCAAAAATGACACCCCAAAATACATTCTGCTCCTCCTCCTGAGTATGGCGATACCACATGTGTGAGACTTTTATACAGCCTGGCCACATACAGAGGCCCAACATTGAAAGAGCACCTTCAAAGGTTTTAGTAACATAAATTACACATCTCATTTCTCAACCACCTATTACACTTTTGAAGGCCCTGGAGCACCAGGACAATGGAAACGCCCACAAAATTACCCCATTTTGGAAAGCTAACACCCCAATGTATAATATGTGAGGCATAATGAGTCTTTTGAACAGTTAATTTTTTTCCAGAAGTTTTTGGAAAATGTGGGAAAAAAATGAAAACACATTATTTTATTTTTTACACGTTGTGCATTTATGAGACTATTTCCAACACATATCATGTATATAGCAAAAATGACACCCCAAAATACATTCTGCTACTCCTCCTGAGTATGGCGATACCACATGTGTGAGACTTTTACACAGCCTGGCCACATACAAGATACACCGTCATGTGTTCTAGGGACACATAGCATGCACATATCAATAATTACACCCCAAAAAATATTCTGCCTGGCAAAGGGTAAAAAAAAGATTACCTGTGGTTGTAGTAGCACAGTTGTCCACAGGAGGATATCACTGGTCCAGGCAGCAGACAGAGACTTGGTTTGCAAAGCAAATGCAATTGTCCAGGCAACAGGCAGGAATACTTTCCATAGTCGGTACAGGCAGGGGTACAGTCCATATACAGTCCAGGGTCAGTGCAGGCAGAGATTGTCGGCAGTGGCAAAATATTGATTCTGATAGTAGGCAGGAACATGGCCCATGTGCTGTGGTCAGTTCATGCGACAGGCAGAGGACTGATGGCATAGGTCCTACAGGCAGCAGGCAAAAGTAGGGCCTGGTTCGGGACAGAATGGGGATAGGGATAGAGGCTTCTCCCACCCAAATCCCTTTGAAGCCTCCGAGTCTCCAGACCCTAATCTAGGAATAAGAAAACAAAAAAATGTTTTCTTCATCCAGAAAAACAATTCTGGAGCCCCTCACACATGTGAGACCCCTGTGTTATGAATCCCACTAGTCCAGTGGCAGGGTACAAGATTAGTCCAAGAGGCAGGCAAAAAGGATGGTCAAACAGTCCAGGTTCAGTTACAGATCAGGCAGAGGTATGTATCGTTGGGCAGAAGCGTGGTCTAATAACAAGCCAGGGTCAGTTACAGAGCAAGTAGAGGCATAAGGGGTGTGAAGATAAATGGCAGGAAGTGACGGTTATGTTTCTCATACTTCAATAATAATTTAGTGAAGTTTGGTAACGGCGGAAACAGCCAACTATGCAGAGGCCTGGTTGGGAAGGACATTGGGGACAATAAAAAGTGGTGTCTCTTCTCACTCCTCCTCTGGTGCACACCCGGCATTTTTTCTGCCGTTTTTGGCCTGTTGATCTGGGAGGGATTTTTTCGGGAAAGTGGCGTTCGGAGAGTCTACTTATCACATCAGATCGAATGGTTTTTGGTGGGCCATTTGGAAATACAAGGCCAGTGGTGATTTCCTCTTGGTAGGCAAGGAAGGATTTGGGTCTTTCAGTGGCTTTGTGATAAATAACGTAGCTGTTGTATATGGCCAAATTAAATAAATAAATGGAAACCACTGGTATGTTCGTCTTGTGGCAAGGTAGGGTTCGAGCATCTGGTCATTGAAGTCTACACCCCCCATGAACATATTGTATTCGTGGATACATGTTGGCTTTTGAACTCGGCCATCCCTCCTTTTGATCTCCAGGAAGGTATTATTGTGGATCGATGAAAGCATGTAGACATTCTTCTGTCCCTCCACTTCACAGCCAGAATTTCCTCATTCCGGAAACTCGCCGTCTCCCCTCTTCTTTGCTTCTTGTTGATGAGGCTTTGAGGAAAGCCCCTCCAGTTCTTCCTTACGGTGCCACATGCTGGAGTGTTATTTCAGTGAAGGTTGTGGAACAGGGGTAAACTTGTATAAAAGTTGTCCACATACAGATGGTAGCCTTTCTCCAGGAGTGGATTTATGAGTTCCCAAATGACTTTCTGTGGGGGCTTACCTAGGTTGGAGTCCATGGCGCAGAGATGTAGGCTCACCCTTGCAAATAGGCACAGCCCACAGTAACAAAGAGATAAGCTACCTGGACTGTGAATCTGTGCACGGGGGCTTGACAGGAATAGCCAAAGGATAGTCAAGGTAAAGCCGCAGTCAGGGTAATGATAAACAAAGCCAGGGTCTGAAGCCGGGGTCAGTCTTGGAACACTGGAACTGGAAGATATCAGAACAATAATTTAGTAGTGGCTGAATTTTATAAAGCTTGTCAAAATTTGGGTCATTTCGTGGGGAGGGCACTGGGTATTATCATTGTAGTGTAGAAACCTCCTAATCATGAGATATCTGGTTCTGGGCATTACTGAGGAAAAGATGGGCATGTGGTGGATGGGGGAGGGTAGACCAATACGCACGTAAAACATTTTTTTGGTTAGTCCCATACAGAATGTGAGGCCCAAAAAAATGTTTAACTCCTCCCACTGTTAGGGCTCCCCACTCATAGGGACGGGCATAATAGGACGTTGGGTTGCTTGCTATAAATTGTTGGGCATATAGGGTGCACTGAACCACAACTGATGCAAGCATGTCCTCAGTAAAAATAAGGTTGAAAAAATTGATTGGTGAAAAATGTTCTGTGTCCACCTGGACTCCTGGCTGGGCAGTGACGGGGGGAATGATAACTTCTCCTGAATTAGGAGGAAGCCATAAGGGGTTCTGAAGGGAATAGGGAAGGCTGGCATGGGACCTAACCCTTTGGGACTGAGGGGACACCCCACTGGTACGTGGCCTTTGCCGAGGCACTGCAGTGCTGGTGGATGGCACTGCCTCTTCACCAGAACGCCTTCGTCTGACGGGAGGACTCTCATCTTCCTCCTCTGAGGCTGTCTGTGTTCCACTGGTTAGGATAGGCTCATAGTCCACATCAGACTCAGAATATGATGAATCCGAAGCGGAGAGCTCCCCGTTGCTCTCGTCAGCCGCAAGAATATTGTATGCCTCCTCGGCTGAAAATAATCTTTGTGACATTCTCACAAATGGCACTGATATGTGGCACTGATGACACGTGACACTGACAGATTGCACTGGTGATAGATGACACTGATGTAGCAGGTCAGAGTTAGGTGGCACTGATAAGTGGCACTGATGACACGTGACACTGGCAGATGACACTTGTGACAGATGGCATGTGGCACTGATGACACGTGGCACTGATGTGGAAGGTGACACTGACAGATGGCACTGACAACAGATGGCACTGATAGATGGCACTGATGACAGATGGCACTGTGACACTGTATGGGCACTGTGTGGGCACTGATGACACGTGGCACTGATGTGGCAGTTGACACTGATGGGGCAGGTGACACTGATGTAGCAGGTGGCACTGATAAGTGGCACTGATGACACGTGACACTTGCAGATGGCACTGGTGACAGATGGCACTGATGACATGTGGCACTGATGACACGTGGCACTGGTGTGGCACTGATGTGGCAGGTGACACTGACAAGTGACACTGATGTGGCAGGTGACACTGACAGATGGCAATGACGACAGATGGCACTGAGATGGCACTGTGATGAGCACTGTGACACTGTATGGGCACTGTGTGGGCACTGATGACACGTGGCACTGATGTGGCAGGTGACACTGACAGATGGCACTGATGACAGATGGCACTGATAGATGGCACCGATGACAGATGGTAATGAGATGGCACTGTGATGAGCACTGTGACACTGTATGGGCACTGATGACATATGGCACTGATGTGGCAGGTGACACTGACAGGTGGCACTGATGTGGCAGGTGACACTGACAGATGGCACTGACAGATGGCACTGATAGATGGCACTGATGACAGATGGCACTGAGATGGCACTGTGATGAGCACTGTGGCACTGTGTGGGCACTGATGTGTGTTTTCAACTAATAAATCTACTTGCACAAATCCGTTGGCACTCTCAGATGCAGCGCAGATCCTCTCTCTCCTCACTCGCTGTCTCTGTGTGAGGAGGGAGAGCCGGCAATGAGAGATGATCTCATATGTTTACACTTGAGATCATTGGCAGGTCCGATCGCGCTGTAAACGGCTGCTGTGATTGGCCGTTTACAGTGATCTGTGACTGGCTGTGTCCAGGGGACACGGCCAGCACAGAACTTGCCCCGATGCGCGCTCGCGGGAGTGCGCATTGCGGAAGTAAACAGGAGGACGGCCTCCCGGCAATTGGCGTTTGCTCTGCAGCCGTCTTTCGGCTATATCGCAGGTGCCTAGTGGTTAAATTGATCCGTAACCTCCAAGTATTTTAGTAGACATCTCCTGACATCGAACCCGTGGAAGACACGCTCCTGTTCCCTCACAGGATTTGAACAAAAAGTAGGTAAGCAGATTTCCTGACTCCTATGAAATCTTGACGCCACCTTTGGCAAAAAGGCCGGATCGGTTCTAAAAATAATCTGATCCGGAAAAACCTGAAAAAAAGGTGCCCTCCTTGAGAGGGCTTCCCGCTCACTGACCCTCCTTGCGGTAGTGATTGCCACCAACAAAACAGTCTTAAAGGGTTAAAAATGTCACCGTACAAGACTCAATAGGCTCAAAAGGATCCCCTGTAAGAGCCTACAACACTACGGAGAGATCCCAGACCGGAAAAGGATGGGCGCTGACTGCTCTCTGCCTACCTAAAGCTTTAAAGAACCTGGAAATCCAACGATTCACTGCTAGTTGTTGTTCAAGAAATACACTTAAAGCAGAAACCTGACCCTTAAGAGTACTGAGGGCCGGTCCCTTATCTGCCCCACTCTGTAGGAACTCCAGCACTGCTACTGGACTACCAACGCTAAAGGAGCTCTCCGGGCACCAAGCATTGAATTTCTTCCAGACTTTCAAATAAATCTTGCGCATCTCTTCTTTCCTAGAATTTAGAAGAGTAGCCACCAACCTTTCGGAAGAACCCCTTACTTTTCACCATCTCCTCTTCAGTAGCCAGGCTGCCATATTCCACCTCTCCACCTGAGGGCAGCAGATTGGGCCTTGATAGAGGAGGTCTTCCCTGACCAGCAATACCCAAGGCGGTTCCACTGTCAGCTTCTTTAGGACCGAGAACCATGGCCTCCTGGGCCAGTGTGGTGCTATCAAGATCAGGGTCGTGTCCTCTGACTGGAATTTCCTCAAGACTGCGGGCAATAGAACAGAAGGGGGGGGGGGGGGAAGGCATAACACTTGGAAAAATGCCAGCTCTGAGAAAGAGAGTCCACCCCTATTGCCCCGTCCCAGTGGTTCAGAGAAAAGAAGGGGGAAGTTTTTGTGTTTTCCCTCGAAATGAAAAGGTCCACACATGGGACCCCCCACTTCTGGACAATCATCCTGTAGATGGCTTGACTCAGGACCCAGTCGCCCTCCCTCAGCTTCCTCCTGCGGAGGAAATCTGCCATATGATTTAGTTCCCCTTTCAGGTGTACTGCAGACAGTGAGAGCAACCGGACCTCGGCCCAGTTGAATATTGTTTCTGTCAGAGCCCAAAGGGAGCTGCTTCTGGTGCCCCCCCCTGTCGGTTGATGTAAGCAACTGCCGAGGAATTGTCTGAGAGGACTGGAGATGATGTCCCTGGAGCTCCAACTGAAAAGCTCTGAGAGCCAGGAAGATGGTCTTCAGCTCTCTCCAGATCGAGGACTTCCCCACGTCCTCGACTCTCCAGGATCCTTGCCCCAGACTCATCCCCAGGACAGCTCCCCAACCCGTACCGCTTGTGTCTGTTGTGATGACCTTGGATACTGGCAGTACCTATTCCAGACCCTGCGATAGATTTGCTGCCTTCCTCCACCACCACAGGGACCTCTTCACCCGTATTGGAATGAGAACCATTGAGTCCAAGGACCTCTGAGTGTGGTCCCAAACTTCCAAGATGAACAGCTGTAAAGGACGGAAGTGCAATCCCGCACACCTTACTGCTGGGAGGGCAGACGTCAGTAGACCCAAAGCTGGCATGGCCTTTCTTATGGAGGTCTGTTGATTGCATTGTAGAACTGCCAAAGCTTTGTCTATCTTGCAAACTTTCTCTCCTGGAAGGAACACTCTCTGCTGAGTTGAGTCCAGAATACAACCTAGGAACGTAACCCTCTGGGATGGAAAAAGGTTGGATTTCTCCAAATTTAAGAGCCAACCCAGATGTTCCAGCACACTCCTTGCTGCCTATAAATCCTGGACCAGCTGCTCCGGTGAAGGAGCAAAGAGGAGCAGGTCGTCCAGGTATGCGACTACTGCGATTCCACAAAGTGGCAGAAAAGCCAGAGCCTCCGCCATCACTTTGGTGAATATCCGGGGAGAAGAGGATAGCCCAAAGGGGAGGGCTTGAAAATGAAGATGTTCCATTCCCTCCCCTGACCTTACTGCCAGTCGGAGGAATCTCTGACTGTCCTCCGCGATCGCAATGCACAGATAGGCGTCTCTTAGATCTATGGAAGCCATGTAGCAATTCAGAGGAAGTAGTGTTTTCACAGAAAAAATAGAATCCATCCGAAACCTCTTGTAGGAGATTGATAGATTCAGGGGTTTCAGCTTCAAGATGAGCCTGAATTTCCCTGAGGGCTTCCAGACCACAAAAACGTGGGAATAAAACCCTCTGCCCATCTCCCCAGGTGGGACTCGTGACACTACATCCTGCTGTTCCAGCTCCTCCAGAAAACGCCAGTAAAGCTTCCGCCTTTTCCGCACACCTTGGCAAATCTGTTATTAGCAGCCTGTGTATGGGGGGGGGGGGGGGGCTTGAGAATTCCAGTCTGTGCCCCCTCCTTACAATCCCTAGAATGGACAGATTGGAGGTAACCGACTCCCACTGTGGGGGGAAAGCACCCAGTCTTCCTCCCACCGGGGTTAACTTGTCATTGGGATTTTCGGGGGCTTTTCAGGAGGGCGAAAAATCGCTCCCCATCGCCCTTTTGCCTTTGTTGGTCCAAACTTTTTTCTGAGACTCTGCCCTCGGAAAATTAAACTTCTTCTGCGGGCGAGCCTTCTTTTTAGACTGCCCCCCCCCCCCCAACTTTTTCTTTAAGGGAAAGGCCTTCTTTTTTAACGGCTGTTCAATCTAGGACAGCCTCCAAGTCAGGACCAAACAGTAAACCCCCCCCCCCCCCCCCCCCCGTGAAAGGGACTCCGCAAAGCTTGGTCTTTGAAGCATTGGCCCCCCTGCCAGGTCTTTAGCCGGAGAGCTCTCCTGGCTGAATTGGCCAAGGCAGAGGATCTAGCAGACATGCGGACTGATTCTGCTGAGGCAATCGCAATGTATGCGACCCCCTTTAAAAGAATCGGGAGAGAATCGTCTCTTTTGCGGTCCCAGCCTCAATATAAGCCTTTATGTGTGTTAGCCAGTGCTCCATGTTATGCGCCACCACTGTGACAGCCATGGCAGGCTTAAGATTCCCTCAGGTGGAGTCCCAAGTCTTCTTGAGTAGAGAATCCATCCTCTGATTAATGGGGTCTGATAGCACCCCCATATCTTCAAAGGCCAAATCTGTCTTTCTGGATACCTGAGAAAAGGCAGCATCCAGTCTAGGAGATTTGTTCCATACGGCCCCTGCAAAAGGGAATCTGCACTTTAAGGCTCTGGAAAAGAAAGGCTTCCTTTCTGGGTCTCGCCACTCCTTTTTGATGGCGTCAACCAGAACCTCATGGACCAGAAAGACCTTCCTCTTCTGCTCTCCAAGACCCTCCTACATCTGATCATGGAGAGACATCGATTTTGTTCTCCTCCTGGATACCTAGGGTGGTGCGGATGGCTGCCAAGAGCTCCTCCACCTCTTCCAAGGAGAGTTTGTAACTGGAGGTTCGAATGGAATCACCATCCATAGTCTCTCCGTCTGACTCCCTTGAGGAGTCTGAGGCTGCGTTGTCAGGCTTATCCTCAAAAGTCTGTCTGGTGCCCCCAGGTAACCCTCCACTGATAGAGGGACCTGCTGAAGGACCAGGTGTGGCATCTTGCTGCTCTGGCAGAGGATTAGCTGGGGGTTGTGGGGGCTGGAAACTCGCAAACTACCCCTTAAAAGATTGGAAGGTGCTGGAAAGCTCCTTAACGGACACTGCCAGTTCAGAATCCTGCTCCGCAGAATGTTCCCTAACCAGCCCCTCAATAGTCCCTACACAAAACTTTAGTCCAAGATTCCCCAAAGTACTCCTACATGATGGACACTTCCTCTTGATATTGTGAGGAGACCTAGACTTTTCAGTGGTCTTGCCCTGAAAAATGACAAAACAAACCCCACAGCATCAGAAACTACCAGCCCCGCAATACACCAGACCGCACCTGACACCAGGAGTGCACCCCCCCCCAGGACCGACCACCACCAGGGTCCCAGAAGTACACAGTACCTCCCTCTGACCACCTAGAGGGGAATTCACGCGTGGAGCTAAACGGGAAGATGATAAGGGAACACCACCCCAGGGTTTAACTTACCTTAGAGTGGCTGGTGATTGCTTCACCCGAAACCGATCGGGAAGCGTCCGCTTCAGACATTCCTTCCGACCAGAACAAAGAGTTGGTCAAGATCGTTGTTTCTACTGCTGACACTATAGCAAAATGAAGCTTCTACCAGCCGTCACGCAGCTCGCTTTACATCCCGTGGCTGGAACCGGAAGCCTCGTGTCAAGCGGAAGTGCTTGCCCCTGCCGGAGCTGAGGTCACCCGCCGTCCAGCACCGGAATCTAGCTCCATACTGGCCGCCACAAGCGTTCCCTCAACCCCCAAGATTGCACCGTGGTGGAGTGTTCCCTCAACCCCCAAGATTGCCCCATGGTGGAGTGTTCCCTCAACCCCCAAGATTGCACCGTGGTGGAGTATTCCCTCAACCCCCAAGATTGCCCCATGGTGGAGTATTCCCTCAACCCCCAAGATTGCCCCATGGTGGAGTATTCCCTCAACCCCCAAGATTGCTCCATGGTGGAGTATTCCCTCAACCCCCAAGATTGCCCCATGGTGGAGTATTCCCTCAACCCCCAAGATTGCCCCATGGTGGAGTGTTCCTTCAACCCCCAAGATTGCTCCATGGTGGAGTATTCCCTCAACCCCCAAGATTGCTCCATGGTGGAGTATTCCCTCAACCCCCAAGATTGCTCCATGGTGGAGTATTCCTTCAACCCCCAAGATTGCTCCATGGTGGAGTATTCCCTCAACCCCCAAGATTGCCCCATGGTGGAGTGTTCCCTCAACCCCCAAGATTGCCCCGTGGTGGAGTATTCCTTCAACCCCCAAGATTGCTCCATGGGGGAGTATTCCTTCAACCCCCAAGATTGCTCCGTGGTGGAGTGTTCCCTCAACCCCCAAGATTTCTCCATGGTGGAGTGTTCCCTCAACCCCCATGATTGCTCTGTGGTGGAGTATTCCTTCAACCCCCCAAGATTGCTCCATGGGGGAGTGTTCCCTCAATCCCCAAGATTGCTCCATGGGGGAGTGTTCCCTCAATCCCCAAGATTGCTCCATGGTGCAGTGTTCCCTCAACCCCCAAGATTGCTCCATGATGGAGTGTTCCCTCAACCCCACAAGATTGCTCCATAATGGGAGTGTTCCCTCAACCCCCATGATTGCTCCGTGGTGGAGTATTTCCTCAACCCCCAAGATTGCTCCGTGGTGGAGTGTTCCCTCAACCCCCAAGATTGCTTCATGGTGGAGTGTTCCCTCAACCCCCAAGATTGCTTCATGGTGGAGTGTTCTCTCAACCTCCAAGATTGCTCCATGGTGGCGTGTTCCCTCAACCCCCAAGATTGCTCCATGGGGGAGTATTCCCTCAACCCCCAAGATTGCTTCATGGTGGAGTATTCCCTCAACCCCCAAGATTGCTCCGTGGTGGAGTATTCCCTCAACCCCCAAGATTGCTCCGTGGTGGAGTATTCCCTCAACCCCCAAGATTTCTCCATGGTGGAGTGTTCCCTCAACCCCCATGATTGCTCTGTGGTGGAGTATTCCTTCAACCCCCAAGATTGCTTCATGGTGGAGTATTCCCTCAACCCCCAAGATTGCTCCATGGGGGAGTGTTCCCTCAACCCCCAAGATTGCTCCATGGTGGAGTGTTCCCTCAACCCCCAAGATTGCTCCATGATGGAGTGTTCCCTCAACCCCACAAGATTGCTCCGTGGGGGAGTGTTCCATCAACCCCCAAGATTGCCCCATGGTGGAGTGTTCCCTCAACCCCCATGTTTGCTCCGTGGTGGAGTATTCCCTCAACCCCCAAGATTGCTTCATGGTGGAGTGTTCCCTCAACCCCCAAGATTGCTTCATGGTGGAGTGTTCCCTCAACCCCCAAGATTGCTTCATGGTGGAGTGTTCCCTTAACCCCCAAGATTGCTTCATGGTGGAGTGTTCTCTCAACCTCCAAGATTGCTCCATGATGGGAGTGTTCCCTCAACCCCCAAGATTGCTCCATGGTGCAGTGTTCCCTCAACCCCCAAGATTGCTTCATGGTGGAGTGTTCCCTCAACCCCCAAGATTGCTTCATGGTGGAGTGTTCTCTCAACCTCCAAGATTGCTCCATGATGGGAGTGTTCCCTCAACCCCCAAGATTGCTCCATGGTGCAGTGTTCCTTCAACCCCCCAAGATTGCTTCGTGGGGGAATGTTCCCTCAACCCCCAAGATTGCTCCATGGGGGAGTATTCCCTCAACCCCCAAGATTGCTTCATGGTGGAGTGTTCCCTCAACCCCCAAGATTGCTCCATGGTGGCGTGTTCCCTCAACCCCCAAGATTGCTCCATGGTGGCGTGTTCCCTCAACCCCCAAGATTGCTCCATGGTGGCGTGTTCCCTCAACCCCCAAGATTGCTCCATGGTGGCGTGTTCCCTCAACCCCCAAGATTGCTCCATGGTGGCGTGTTCCCTCAACCCCCAAGATTGCTCCATGGTGGAGTATTCCCTCAACCCCCAAGATTGCCCCATGGTGGAGTATTCCCTCAACCCCCAAGATTGCCCCATGGTGGAGTATTCCCTCAACCCCCAAGATTGCTCCATGGTGGAGTATTCCCTCAACCCCCAAGATTGCCCCATGGTGGAGTATTCCCTCAACCCCCAAGATTGCCCCATGGTGGAGTGTTCCTTCAACCCCCAAGATTGCTCCATGGTGGAGTATTCCCTCAACCCCCAAGATTGCTCCATGGTGGAGTATTCCCTCAACCCCCAAGATTGCTCCATGGTGGAGTATTCCTTCAACCCCCAAGATTGCTCCATGGTGGAGTATTCCCTCAACCCCCAAGATTGCCCCATGGTGGAGTGTTCCCTCAACCCCCAAGATTGCCCCGTGGTGGAGTATTCCTTCAACCCCCAAGATTGCTCCATGGGGGAGTATTCCTTCAACCCCCAAGATTGCTCCGTGGTGGAGTGTTCCCTCAACCCCCAAGATTTCTCCATGGTGGAGTGTTCCCTCAACCCCCATGATTGCTCTGTGGTGGAGTATTCCTTCAACCCCCCAAGATTGCTCCATGGGGGAGTGTTCCCTCAATCCCCAAGATTGCTCCATGGGGGAGTGTTCCCTCAATCCCCAAGATTGCTCCATGGTGCAGTGTTCCCTCAACCCCCAAGATTGCTCCATGATGGAGTGTTCCCTCAACCCCACAAGATTGCTCCATAATGGGAGTGTTCCCTCAACCCCCATGATTGCTCCGTGGTGGAGTATTTCCTCAACCCCCAAGATTGCTCCGTGGTGGAGTGTTCCCTCAACCCCCAAGATTGCTTCATGGTGGAGTGTTCCCTCAACCCCCAAGATTGCTTCATGGTGGAGTGTTCTCTCAACCTCCAAGATTGCTCCATGGTGGCGTGTTCCCTCAACCCCCAAGATTGCTCCATGGGGGAGTATTCCCTCAACCCCCAAGATTGCTTCATGGTGGAGTATTCCCTCAACCCCCAAGATTGCTCCGTGGTGGAGTATTCCCTCAACCCCCAAGATTGCTCCGTGGTGGAGTATTCCCTCAACCCCCAAGATTTCTCCATGGTGGAGTGTTCCCTCAACCCCCATGATTGCTCTGTGGTGGAGTATTCCTTCAACCCCCAAGATTGCTTCATGGTGGAGTATTCCCTCAACCCCCAAGATTGCTCCATGGGGGAGTGTTCCCTCAACCCCCAAGATTGCTCCATGGTGGAGTGTTCCCTCAACCCCCAAGATTGCTCCATGATGGAGTGTTCCCTCAACCCCACAAGATTGCTCCGTGGGGGAGTGTTCCATCAACCCCCAAGATTGCCCCATGGTGGAGTGTTCCCTCAACCCCCATGTTTGCTCCGTGGTGGAGTATTCCCTCAACCCCCAAGATTGCTTCATGGTGGAGTGTTCCCTCAACCCCCAAGATTGCTTCATGGTGGAGTGTTCCCTCAACCCCCAAGATTGCTTCATGGTGGAGTGTTCCCTCAACCCCCAAGATTGCTTCATGGTGGAGTGTTCTCTCAACCTCCAAGATTGCTCCATGATGGGAGTGTTCCCTCAACCCCCAAGATTGCTCCATGGTGCAGTGTTCCCTCAACCCCCAAGATTGCTTCATGGTGGAGTGTTCCCTCAACCCCCAAGATTGCTTCATGGTGGAGTGTTCTCTCAACCTCCAAGATTGCTCCATGATGGGAGTGTTCCCTCAACCCCCAAGATTGCTCCATGGTGCAGTGTTCCTTCAACCCCCCAAGATTGCTTCGTGGGGGAATGTTCCCTCAACCCCCAAGATTGCTCCATGGGGGAGTGTTCCCTCAACCCCCAAGATTGCTTCATGGTGGAGTGTTCCCTCAACCCCCAAGATTGCTCCATGGTGGCGTGTTCCCTCAACCCCCAAGATTGCTCCATGGTGGCGTGTTCCCTCAACCCCCAAGATTGCTCCATGGTGGCGTGTTCCCTCAACCCCCAAGATTGCTCCATGGTGGCGTGTTCCCTCAACCCCCAAGATTGCTCCATGGTGGCGTGTTCCCTCAACCCCCAAGATTGCTCCATGGTGGCGTGTTCCCTCAACCCCCAAGATTGCTCCATGGTGGCGTGTTCCCTCAACCCCCAAGATTGCTCCATGATGGAGTGTTCCCTCAACCCCCAAGATTGCTCCATGGGGGAGTATTCCCTCAACCCCCAAGATTGCTCCATGGTGGAGTGTTCCCTCAACCCCCAAGATTGCTCCGTGGGGGAGTGTTCCCTCAACCCCCAAGATTGCTCCATGGTGGAGTGTTCCCTCAACCCCCAAGATTGCTCCATGGTGGAGTATTCCCTCAACCCCCAAGATTGCTCCATGGGGGATGGTGTATTCCCATATCCCCCCACCCTCCATTTTCTGACACCCCCTTTCAAGTGAGGAAAAATTTCAAACACGTCCCCATTTGGCCAAACTGGTAAAAATTTGGCCAGTCCCTGCTGAATATGGAAGTGACCATTCGCTGCAGGGTCAGCAGGGGGTGGCCAAATTTTTTAGTGGGATTTAAGAGAGGGGGGGGGGGGGGGGGGGGTGGTGACTGGCCAAACACAGAAACAAATTGCGTTCTTGGAGCGTTCCGTTATTCGTAGGTTATTCCACACATTGGGGAACATTGGAGATGGGTCGTATGTAAGGCCTATATACTGGACCAAAGATGTGACGTTTCAGTGATGACAATGGACAGTTCCAATAAAGTTTATTAAATTCAGACATGACAGAGCATACGTAAATATCTACATAAAGTATCAGTGCAGCTCATATATCTCTATACACCCCGAGAATCACATGGACCTGCTAAGTGCCTCTTGTTAACCCTGAGGGACCCCTGGCCCACCTCCATAATTGGAAATTTCTGAATAATGATGGAGGACTTTTATATACACCCGAGAATTACAGAGTCCTCCAAAGTGCCTCCTATTACCCAGATTAGTGCTGAGGAACCCCGACCCTGCTCCATAATATTGAGGAATCTGAACAATACAGGACTTTTGTATCTTTATTTACAACCCGAGAAGCACAGAGTCCTCCTAAGTGCCTCCCATCACCTTCATCAGTGCTGAGGGACCCCAGGCTCCCTTGACCCAGCTCCGAAATAATGGGACATTTCTGAATAATGTAGGACTTGTATATCTTTCTATACACCCCAAGAAGCACACAGTCCTCCCAAGTGCCTCTTTTCACCCTATGGGGGTGTGGGATTTCTGGCCCAGTAATGGGAAATGCAGTCTATGTACACAAGGCACGAAGCCATTACATTTCATCTGAATGGTGCGGGGTGATGATGACGCTTCGAGTTTTATCCAACCAGTTGGATTTGTCCGGCATGACCTGCAGCAGTTCTGACGGACCAGACAATTCGCCCCCAGGTCGGGGGTCAGGCTGTCCTTCCACTGGCTGCGTCTGTTTGGGGAGGTCGGAGGAGGAATTACTGTTAATGGAAGGTTTGGATTCTGCGGTTCCAACATCTTGAACCTCGGGGGTGTCATTCTGAGCTCCCTGCAGGGAGGGGTCCAGGTGGAGCTCCTGGTGTGAGAGGTCCAGCAGAGAGTCATCCTGGGGTGGCCCCACTGGGCTTTTCTCCAAAACAGCTTCGGGAAGAATCTCCAGAGCTTCATCCAAACCAGGTGGACCGACAACGGGGAGATCAGAGGGGAGGTTTCGCAGCTGACGAAAAAGAACTGAAAAACAAAACCAAAAACATAAAGAAGATAAAACCATCAACATGACTGGGAGGTGCCGAGAACGCCATGGAGGTCCTACAAACATGGACAAAGGTTCCCGAGAACCCCATGGACATGATACAAGGGAGGGTCAGAGGCTGAGGACATGATACAAGAGATGGTCAGAGACTGCAGAGATGATACAAAAGATGGCCAGAGGCTGAGGACATGATACAAGAGATGGTCAGAGGCTGAGGACATGATACAAGAGATGGTCAGAGGCCGAGGACATGATACAAGAGATGGTCAGAGGCTGAGGACATGATACAAGAGATGGTCAGAGGCTGAGGACATGATACAAGAGATGGTCAGAGGCTGAGGACATGATACAAGAGATGGTCAGAGGCCAAGGACATGATACAAGAGATGGTCAGAGGCTGAGGACATGATACAAGAGATGGTCAGAGGCTGAGGACATGATACAAGAGATGGTCAGAGGCTGAGGACATGATACAAGAGATGGTCAGAGGCTGAGGACATGATACAAGAGATGGTCAGAGGCTGAGGACATGATACAAGAGATGGTCAGAGGCTGAGGACATGATACAAGAGATGGTCAGAGGCTGAGGACATGATACAAGAGATGGTCAGAAGCTGAGGACATGATACAAGAGATGGTCAGAGGCCGAGGACATGATACAAGGGAGGGTCAGAGAATGAGGACATGATACAAGAGATGGTCAGAGACTGCAGAGATACAAGAGATGGTCAGAGGCTGAGGACATGATACAAGAGATGGTCAGAGGCTGAGGACATGATACAAGAGATGGTCAGAGGCTGAGGACATGATACAAGAGATGGTCAGAGGCTGAGGACATGATACAAAAGATGGCCAGAGGCTGAGGACATGATACAAGAGATGGTCAGAGGCTGAGGACATGATACAAGAGATGGTCAGAGGCTGAGGACATGATACAAGAGATGGTCAGAGGCTGAGGACATGATACAAGAGATGGTCAGAGGCTGAGGACATGATACAAGAGATGGTCAGACTGCAGACTACATTTTTCTGGACCTTTCTTGCACTAAAGGTGCCAATAATGGCCAAAAATTAATATTAATTTAAATTGATGATATTAATTAAAAAGTTGAATATAATACAATTGTATATAAATATTTTTTAAAAACTGTCATTTTCGGTATTGGTTTTCGACCTAGTACATCCTTCATTTTCGGTGCCAAAATTTTCATTCGGTGCACCCCTACCGAGAACCCCATGGATGTCCTACAAGAGAAGGAGGAGGAGGTGTCCTGGCCACCATCTACACCTCAATGGAGGAGGAGGAAAAGGTGTCCTAGCCACTGTTTACACCTCAATGGAGGAGGAGGAGGTTCCACCGTCTACACCCCAATGACCCGGGAACACATAGCAGAACACTTACCTCCACGGTGGCTCTGGGATCCAATGTTCGTCCCAAATGGATAGAGACTGGGGAAGAGGATGAGGCAGAAGGAAAGAGCCAAGACCTGCCGGGAGACACAGATATGAGTGGAGCGGACACATGGCAGACACACATTATGACGCAGGGGGCGCACACACACACACACACACACACACACACACACACACACACACTCACCATGACGCAGGTGCTGGCAGCGGTGGTTTTGCTGCCGGTTTGACTCACAAGTGCCTGCAGGTTTCTCAGTTGCTGTAATAAGGACCTAAAAACAGAAGCTTCATATCAGACATACGCCCGTTATTACACCCTACAGATGTCATGTGTCCCATTAGAGAGAACACTGCTGGCTGTGTGATGTCATGTGATCAGAGCCAATGATATGTACACAGTGACATCACTACTGCCAGTACATGGGGTGATGACATCATCTGCACAATATATAGAGAAGAATTTGGGGTAATGGACTCACATGTTCTGTTTCTGCAGCTGCTGAACCTTCTTCTGAAGAACCTGATTGTGAGCCGTACACTCCGTCACCCTATAGGGGGCAGAATAGAGGATTATATATAAAAAATGGTTTATACCCCCCCCCCCCATGTAGCTGTGTATACGGTTACCATAGAGACAGTCAGCCCGGTCCCCACGCAGACTACAGACAGTATATAGAACACTCACCGGTTCTCCAGGCCGTCCACGTATTCCTTCTTCTTCTTGCGGCTCTCCTGTGCGGATCGCTTGTTCCGGATCTTCCTGCGGACGCGTTTCAGGGCGCGTTCCTCCGTCTGTAACCATAGAGAATAACGTTACTTCCCTGTATCCTCATCACCAGAACTCCACCAATCAGACATGACCAGAGCGGAGAATAGACTGAGGAGGAAGGAAGGTGACGGGTGAAGGATGGTGGGATGTCGGTGTTGGGAGTGATCACCGGCTGGAAATGGAAGGGCTTCAAGGTGAGATGTCCCCGGCACACCGCGCCTCTCCGGAATGGATCCAAAGCTTCATCCAACCATCAAATCATAATTCCAGAAGCCACATTTCCATGCCGTACAGGACCCTTCATCAGGAATGTCATGTCACAGGAAACACTGAGGAAGGGTCCGGTGTGGCTCCTAATTTCTGGAATTATGATGTGATGGATAAAGGTTTGGACCTGTTCTGGAGATGCTCAGTGTGCCGGGAACACCAGGAGGAGAAGACTCTGATAGGTGGAGATGGGGGAGGAGAAGACTAATAGGTGGAGATGGGGAGGAGAAGATGGGGGAGGAGAAGACTGATAAGTAGAGATGGGGAGGAGAAGACTCTGATAGGTGGAGATGGGGGAGGAGAAGACTCTGATAGGTGGAGATGGGGGAGGAGAAGACTAATAGGTGGAGATGGGGAGGAGAAGATGGGGGAGGAGAAGACTGATAAGTAGAGATGGGGAGGAGAAGACTCTGATAAGTAGAGATGGGGAGGAGAAGATGGGGGAGGAGAAGACTCTGATAAGTAGAGATGGGGAGGAGAAGACTCTGGTAGGTGGAGATGGGGAGGAGAAGACTCTGATAGGTGGAGATGGGGAGGAGAAGACTCTGATAAGTAGAGATGGGGAGGAGAAGACTCTGGTAGGTGGAGATGGGGAGGAGAAGACTCTGATAAGTAGAGATGGGGAGGAGAAGACTCTGATAAGTAGAGATGGGGAGGAGAAGACTCTGGTAGGTGGAGATGGGGAGGAGAAGACTCTGATAGGTGGAGATGGGGAGGAGAAGACTCTGATAGGTGGAGATGGGGAGGAGAAGACTCTGATAGGTGGAGATGGGGAGGAGAAGACTCTGATAGGTGGAGATGGGGAGGAGAAGACTCTGATAGGTGGAGATGGGGAGGAGAAGACTCCGATAGGTGGAGATGGGGAGGAGAAGACTCCAATAGGTGGAGATGGTGAGGAGAAGACTCCAATAGGTGGAGATGGGGAGGAGAAGACTCCGATAGGTGGAGATGGGGAGGAGAAGACTCCAATAGGTGGAGATGGGGAGGAGAAGACTCCAATAGGTGGAGATGGGGGAGGAGAAGACTCTAGATAGGTGGAGATGGGGGAGGAGAAGACTCTAGATAGGTGGAGATGGGGGAGGAGAAGACTCTGATAGGTGGAGATGGGGAAGAGAAGATGGGGGAGGAGAAGACTCTGATAGGTGGAGATGGGGAAGAGAAGATGGGGGAGGAGAAGACTCCAATAGGTGGAGATGGGGAGGAGAAGACTCCGATAGGTGGAGATGGGGAGGAGAAGACTCCGATAGGTGGAGATGGGGAGGAGAAGACTCTGATAGGTGGAGATGGGGAGGAGAAGACTCTGATAGGTGGAGATGGGGAGGAGAAGACTCCAATAGGTGGAGATGGGGAAGAGAAGACTCCAATAGGTGGAGATGGGGAGGAGAAGACTCCGATAGGTGGAGATGGGGAGGAGAAGACTCCGATAGGTGGAGATGGGGAGGAGAAGACTAATAGGTGGAGATGGGGAGGAGAAGACTCTGATAGGTGGAGATGGGGAGGAGAAGACTCCAATAGGTGGAGATGGGGAGGAGAAGACTCTGATAGGTGGAGATGGGGAGGAGAAGACTCCAATAGGTGGAGATGGGGAAGAGAAGACTCCAATAGGTGGAGATGGGGAGGAGAAGACTCCGATAGGTGGAGATGGGGAGGAGAAGACTAATAGGTGGAGATGGGGAGGAGAAGACTCTGATAGGTGGAGATGGGGAGGAGAAGACTCCAATAGGTGGAGAAGACTCCGATAGGTGGAGATGGGGGAAGAGAAGACTCCGATAGGTGGAGAAGTTGGAGGTGGTCAGACCTTGGTGAGGGGGAGGTGCTGGGGTAAGACGATTCCTTCCTTCTTCAGTAGGCGGGTCTCTTCCTCAGACAGTTGAAGTGACTGAAAACCAGAAATAGTCAGTGAGGAATCTACAGGACAACCTTCCCCCACCCCCGCATTTCCCTCACCACACCCGATGCCCTTCTCTCACCCCGCACTACGAGTGTACATACCGAGGTCTGGAAGTAGACAGAGTCATCCTCATCCTCCTCTTCCTCCATACACAGAGCGATGGGATCCAGGATGTCCGAATCACGCGGCTCCACACACACATCTACAGGAAGAAGAAGAGTTCAATCTTCCATAACACATTACCAGAGAGTGTCGGAAGTCAGGACTGTCCGTACTGCCCCCATTGTCCCTCCCCCTCCAATCACAATTGGGAATTGTGATTCCAGATGTCAATTCTGAGATTGGTTAGAATCTTATTGGTAGATGAGGGACAATAAAACCAGTTCCTAATCCTGGAACACTAGACTGACTCATCAGTGAAGGAACATGAGCAGAGCCGGAGGAGGACTACAGAGGTTCAGGTGAGGACTCTGCATAGGGAGGAACATGGAGGACCAGAACCGGAGGAGGAAACAAAGGCTATAGGGAGTTATCCATATGGGTCTATCTATGGACGGTTCCTCCAGTGAGATGGGAGTCCATATGGGTCTATCTATGGACGGTTCCTCCGGTGAGACCGGAGTCCGCATGGCTCTATCTATGGACGGTTCCTCCGGTGAGACCGGAGTCCGCATGGCTCTATCTATGGACGGTTCCTCCGGTGAGATCGGAGTCCGCATGGCTCTATCTATGGACGGTTCCTCCGGTGAGACCGGAGTCCGCATGGCTCTATCTATGGACGGTTCCTCCGGTGAGACCGGAGTCCGCATGGCTCTATCTATGGGCGGTTCCTCCGGTGAGACCGGAGTCCGCATGGCTCTATCTATGGACGGTTCCTCCGGTGAGACCGGAGTCCGCATGGCTCTATCTATGGACGGTTCCTCCGGTGAGACCGGAGTCCGCATGGCTCTATCTATGGACGGTTCCTCCGGTGAGACCGGAGTCCGCATGGCTCTATCTATGGACGGTTCCTCCGGTGAGACCGGAGTCCGCATGGGTCTATCTATGGATGGTTCCTCCGGTGAGATCGGAGTCCGCATGGCTCTATCTATGGATGGTTCCTCCAGTGAGATGGGAGTCCATACGGTCCTATCTATGGATGGTTCCTCCGGTGAGATGGGAGTCCATATGGGTCTATCTATGGACGGTTCCTCCAGTGAGATGGGAGTCCATACGGGTCTATCTATTGACGGTTCCTCCGGTGAGATGGGAGTCCATACGGTCCTATCTATGGACGGTTCCTCCAGTGAGATCAGAGTCCATACGGTCCTATCTATGGACGGTTCCTCCGGTGAGATGGGAGTCCATACGGTCCTATCTATGGATGGTTCCTCCAACGAGATGGGAAGTCTATACGGGCCTATCTATGGATGGTTCCTCCAGTGAGATGGGAGTCCATACGGGCCTATCTATGGACGGTTCCTCCAGTGAGATGGGAAGTCTATACGGGCCTATCTATGGACGGTTCCTCCAGTGGGATGGGAGTCCATACGGTCCTATCTATGGACGGTTCCTCCAGTGAGATGGGAGTCCATACGGGCCTATCTATGGACGGTTCCTCCAACGAGATGGGAAGTCTAAACGGGCCTATCTATGGACGGTTCCTCCAGTGGGATGGGAGTCCATACGGTCCTATCTATGGATGGTTCCTCCAGTGAGATGGGAGTCCATACGGGCCTATCTATGGATGGTTCCTCCAGTGAGATAGGAGTCCATATGGGTCTATCTATGGATGGTTCCTCCAGTGAGATAGGAGTCCATATGGGTCTATCTATGGATGGTTCCTCCAGTGAGATAGGAGTCCATACGGTCCTATCTATGGATGGTTCCTCCAGTGAGATAGGAGTCCATATGGGTCTATCTATGGATGGTTCCTCCGGTGAGATGGGAGTCCATACGGGCCTATCTATGGATGGTTCCTCCAGTGAGATAGGAGTCCATATGGGTCTATCTATGGATGGTTCCTCCAGTGAGATGGAGTCCATACGGGCCTATCTATGGACGGTTCCTCCGGTGAGATCGGAGTCCGCATGGGTCTATCTATGGATGGTTCCTCCGGTGAGATCGGAGTCCGCATGGGTCTATCTATGGATGGTTCCTCCGGTGAGATCGGAGTCCGCATGGGTCTATCTATGGATGGTTCCTCCGGTGAGATCGGAGTGCGCATGGGTCTACATATGGATGGTTCCTCCGGTGAGATAGGAGTCGATATGGGTCTATCTATGGATGGTTCCTCCGGTGAGATGGGAGTCCATACGGGCCTATCTATGGACGGTTCCTCCAGTGAGATAGGAGTCCATACGGGCCTATCTATGGACGGTTCCTCCAGTGAGATGGGAGTCCATACGGGCCTATCTATGGATGGTTCCTCCGGTGAGATGGGAGTCCATACAGGCCTATCTATGGACGGTTCCTCCAGTGAGATGGGAGTCCATATGGGTCTATCTATGGACGGTTCCTCCAGTGAGATGGGAGTCCATACGGGCCTATCTATGGATGGTTCCTCCAGTGAGATAGGAGTCCATACGGGCCTATCTATGGACGGTTCCTCCAGTGAGATGGGAGTCCATATGGGTCTATCTATGGACGGTTCCTCCAGTGAGATGGGAGTCCATACGGGCCTATCTATGGATGGTTCCTCCAGTGAGATAGGAGTCCATATGGGTCTATCTATGGACGGTTCCTCCAGTGAGATAGGAGTCCATACGGGCCTATCTATGGACGGTTCCTCCAGTGAGATGGGAGTCCATATGGGTCTATCTATGGACGGTTCCTCCAGTGAGATGGGAGTCCATACGGGCCTATCTATGGATGGTTCCTCCAGTGAGATAGGAGTCCATACGGGCCTATCTATGGACGGTTCCTCCAGTGAGATGGGAGTCCATACGGGCCTATCTATGGACGCTTCCTCCAGTGAGATCAGAGGTCAGGTCTTACCCAAGTCTATGAAGACATCTCCTTCGCAGGTCTCGGATCGCACGCTCTGTAAGTCCCCCCCATCTTCCTGTAGCATGGAGTAGTTGTGCTCGCTCTGTACAATGCGGGGGCTGTGCGGCGGAGACGACTCCCAGTTCTCCGGAGACAGGAGACCTGCCTGACCCTCCGATATGCCGCTGTCACTGGCTGGAGGGGAGTCCGGTTCCTCACACAGAGGGCTGCCCAGGAGTTCCGTCAGGAACCCCTCCACCGCCGAGTCACAGAATCCCTAAAAAACAAGATGGACGCCAGTCACCACAAAACTCCCACCAATAGGAGGCGCTGAAACTCCACAGTGGAACTCATCACCAGATCTCTCACCTCCGTCTCGCCCACAGCCCAATCCTTCCCATAATCCTCCGGGATCACCGGAAACACGTCATTCAGGAGGAAGTCCAGGAGGTCCGAATCCTCCACCTCACCGAATTCCGCCATTAGAGACATCTGGAATGAGAAGGATCAGGATTAGAGACACGCCCCTCATCTCCAGATGGACTACCAAAGCCCCGCCCCCTCCATAATACAGATAAGACAACGCTCAGGATTGGAGCACCCCTCAGGGGGGGGTAAGGTGGGCTGATAGTGGGGGGCGGGGATAATGAGGAGGGGGAAGTAAGACTGGTGATTGTGGGAGGGGATAAGGGGGAGATAGCGGGGGAGGGGCTAATGGGGGTGTTGCGCCCCCCCCCCCCGGCTTCCTCCTTTGCTCCTTGCATGTCCCCTAACCCTCAACACCACATTCATGAGGGGAGTCATGAAGCTGACACCTGGCCCAGCACACACAAATACCCCCCCCCACCCCCTACCTCCTGGGTGCGGGGCGCCAGTCTCAGATCATGTCCCGCCTCAGATTGGGCAAACCATTCCATTGTATCTTCTGCACCCAACCCCCACCTCCACCTCCACCTCCACCTCCACCCAGATGTGCTATGAGGATCCAAGACTGAGGCCAGCCTCCAGGATCTTCCTCTGCCAAACATTACCTGCTGCCTGCGACCCCTCTGCCTGCGACCCCTCTGCCTGCGACCCCTCTGCCTGCGACCCCTCTGCCTGCAGCCCTTTGCTTGCGTCACCTCTGCCTGTGCCCCCTCTGCCTGAAGCCCTTTGCTTGCGTCACCTCTGCCTGCGACCCCTCTGCCTGCGACCCCTCTGCCTGCGACCCCTCTGCCTGCGACCCCTCTGCCTGCAGCCCTTTGCTTGCATCACCTCTGCCTGTGCCCCCTCTGCCTGCAGCCCTTTGCTTGCGTCACCTCTGCCTGCGCCCCCTCTGGCTGCAACCCTTTTGTCTGCGCCCCCTCAGCCTGCGCCCCCTCTGCCTGCAACCCTTTGCCTGCCCCCCCTCTGCCTGCAACCCTTTGCCTGCGCCCCCTCAGCCTGCGCCCCCTCAGCCTGCAACCCTTTGCCTGCCCCCCCTCAGCCTGCAACCCTTTGCCTGCGCCCCCTCAGCCTGCGCCCCCTCTGCCTGCAACCCTTTGCCTGCGCCCCCTCAGCCTGCGCCCCCTCAGCCTGCAACCCTTTGCCTGCCCCCCCTCTGCCTGCAACCCTTTGCCTGCGCCCCCTCAGCCTGCGCCCCCTCTGCCTGCAACCCTTTGCCTGCAACCCTTTGCCTGCGCCCCCTCTGCCTGCAACCCTTTGCCTGCGCCCCCTCTGCCTGCGCCCCCTCTGCCTGCAACCCTTTGCCTGCGCCCCCTCTGCCTGCGCCCCCTCTGCCTGCAACCCTTTGCCTGCGCCCCCTCTGCCTGCAACCCCTCTGCCTGCAACCCTTTTGGCTGCAACCCTTTTTGCCTGTCTCTGGCTGCAACCCTTTGCCTGTCTCTGGCTGCAACCCTTTGCCTGCGTTCCCTCTGCCTGCAGCCCTTTGCCTGCGCCCCCTCTGCCTGCGCCCCCTATGCCTGCGCCCCCTCTGCCTGCAACCCTCTGCCTGCAACCCTTTTTGCCTGTCTCTGGCTGCAACCCTTTGCCTGCGCCCCCTCTGGCCGCAACCCTTTGCCTGCGCCCCCTCTGGCCGCAACCCTTTGCCTGCGCCCCCTCTGGCCGCAACCCTTTGCCTGCGCCCCCTCTGGCCGCAACCCTTTGCCTGCGCCCCCTCTGGCTGCAACCCTTTTTGCCTGTCTCTGGCTGCAACCCTTTGCCTGCGTTCCCTCTGCCTGCAGCCCTTTGCCTGCGCCCCCTCTGACTGCGCCCCCTCTGACTGCGCCCCCTCTGCCTGCGCCCCCTCTGCCTGCGGCCCTTTGCCTGCGCCCCCTCTGGCTGCAACCCTTTGCCTGCGTTCCCTCTGCCTGCGCCCCCTCTGCCTGCGCCCCCTCTGCCTGCAACCCCTCTGCCTGCAACCCTTTTTGCCTGTCTCTGGCTGCAACCCTTTGCCTGCGTTCCCTCTGCCTGCAGCCCTTTGCCTGCGCCCCCTCTGCCTGCGCCCCCTCTGCCTGCAACCCTTTGCCTGCGCCCCCTCTGCCTGCAGCCCTTTGCCTGCACCCCCTCTGCCTGCAGCCCTTTGCCTGCGCCCCCTCTGCCTGCGCCCCCCTGCCTGCAACCCCTCTGCCTGCGCCCCCTCTGCCTGCGCCCCCTCTGCCTGCAACCCTTTGCCTGCGCCCCCTCTGCCTGCAACCCTTTGCCTGCGTTCCCTCTGCCTCTGGCCGCAACTCTTTGCCTGCGCCCCCTCTGGCCGCAGCCCTTTGCCTGCGCCCCCTCTGGCCGCAACCCTTTGTCTGCGCCCCCTCTGGCCGCAACCCATTGCCTGCGCCCCCTCTGGCCGCAACCCTTTGCCTGCGCCCCCTCTGGCTGCAACCCTTTGCCTGCGCCCCCTCTGGCTGCAACCCTTTGCCTGCACCCCCTCTGGCTGCAGCCCTTTGCCTGCGCCCCCTCTGGCTGCAGCCCTTTGCCTGCGCCCCCTATGCCTGCGCCCCCTCTGCCTGCAACCCTTTGCCTGCGCCCCCTCTGCCAGCAACCCTTTTTGCCTGTCTCTGGCTGCAACCCTTTGCCTGCACCCCCTCTGCCTGCAACCCCTCTGCCTGCAACCCCTCTGCCTGCAACCCTTTTTGCCTGTCTCTGGCTGCAACCCTTTGCCTGCGTTCCCTCTGCCTGCAGCCCTTTGCCTGCGCCCCCTCTGCCTGCGCCCCCTCTGCCTGCAACCCTTCTGCCTGCAACCCTTCTGCCTGCGCCCCCTCTGCCTGCAACCCCTTTGCCTGCGCCCCCTCTGCCTGCAACCCTTTGCCTGCGCCCCCTCTGCCTGCAACCCTTTGCCTGCGCCCCCTCTGCCTGCAACCCTTTGCCTGCGCCCCCTCTGCCTGCAACCCTTTGCCTGCGCCCCCTCTGCCTGCAACCCTTTGCCTGCGCCCCCTCTGCCTGCGCCCCCTCTGGCTGCAACCCTTTGCCTGCGCCCCCTCTGGCTGCAACCCTTTGCCTGCGCCCCCTCTGGCTGCAACCCTTTGCCTGCGCCCCCTCTGGCTGCAACCCTTTGCCTGCGCCCCCTCTGGCTGCAACCCTTTGCCTGCGCCCCCTCTGGCCGCAACCCTTTGCCTGCGCCCCCTCTGGCCGCAACCCTTTGCCTGCGCCCCCTCTGGCCGCAACCCTTTGTCTGCGCCCCCTCTGGCCGCAACCCATTGCCTGCGCCCCCTCTGCCTGCAACCCTTTGCCTGCCCCCCCTCTGCCTGCAACCCTTTGCCTGCGCCCCCTCAGCCTGCGCCCCCTCTGCCTGCAACCCTTTGCCTGCCCCCCCTCTGCCTGCAACCCTTTGCCTGCGCCCCCTCAGCCTGCGCCCCCTCTGCCTGCAACCCTTTGCCTGCGCCCCCTCAGCCTGCGCCCCCTCAGCCTGCAACCCTTTGCCTGCCCCCCCTCTGCCTGCAACCCTTTGCCTGCACCCCCTCAGCCTGCGCCCCCTCTGCCTGCAACCCTTTGCCTGCAACCCTTTGCCTGCACCCCCTCTGCCTGCAACCCTTTGCCTGCGCCCCCTCTGCCTGCGCCCCCTCTGCCTGCAACCCTTTGCCTGCGCCCCCTCTGCCTGCAACCCCTCTGCCTGCAACCCTTTTGGCTGCAACCCTTTGCCTGCGCCCCCTCTGCCTGCAACCCTTTTTGCCTGTCTCTGGCTGCAACCCTTTGCCTGTCTCTGGCTGCAACCCTTTGCCTGCGTTCCCTCTGCCTGCAGCCCTTTGCCTGCGCCCCCTCTGCCTGCGCCCCCTATGCCTGCGCCCCCTCTGCCTGCAACCCTCTGCCTGCAACCCTTTTTGCCTGTCTCTGGCTGCAACCCTTTGCCTGCGCCCCCTGTGGTCGCAACCCTTTGCCTGCGCCCCCTCTGGCCGCAACCCTTTGCCTGCGCCCCCTCTGGCCGCAACCCTTTGCCTGCGCCCCCTCTGGCCGCAACCCTTTGCCTGCGCCCCCTCTGGCCGCAACCCTTTGCCTGCGCCCCCTCTGGCCGCAACCCTTTGCCTGCGCCCCCTCTGGCTGCAACCCTTTTTGCCTGTCTCTGGCTGCAACCCTTTGCCTGCGTTCCCTCTGCCTGCAGCCCTTTGCCTGCGCCCCCTCTGACTGCGCCCCCTCTGACTGCGCCCCCTCTGCCTGCGCCCCCTCTGACTGCGCCCCCTCTGCCTGCGGCCCTTTGCCTGCGCCCCCTCTGGCTGCAACCCTTTGCCTGCGTTCCCTCTGCCTGCGCCCCCTCTGCCTGCGCCCCCTCTGCCTGCGCCCCCTCTGCCTGCGCCCCCTCTGCCTGCAACCCTTTTTGCCTGTCTCTGGCTGCAACCCTTTGCCTGCGTTCCCTCTGCCTGCAGCCCTTTGCCTGCGCCCCCTCTGCCTGCGCCCCCTCTGCCTGCAACCCTTTGCCTGCGCCCCCTCTGCCTGCAGCCCTTTGCCTGCACCCCCTCTGCCTGCAGCCCTTTGCCTGCGCCCCCTCTGCCTGCGCCCCCCTGCCTGCAACCCCTCTGCCTGCGCCCCCTCTGCCTGCGCCCCCTCTGCCTGCGCCCCCTCTGCCTGCAACCCTTTGCCTGCGCCCCCTCTGCCTGCAACCCTTTGCCTGCGTTCCCTCTGCCTCTGGCCGCAACCCTTTGCCTGCGCCCCCTCTGGCCGCAGCCCTTTGCCTGCGCCCCCTCTGGCCGCAACCCTTTGTCTGCGCCCCCTCTGGCCGCAACCCTTTGCCTGCGCCCCCTCTGGCCGCAACCCTTTGCCTGCGCCCCCTCTGGCCGCAACCCTTTGCCTGCGCCCCCTCTGGCTGCAACCCTTTGCCTGCACCCCCTCTGGCTGCAGCCCTTTGCCTGCGCCCCCTCTGGCTGCAGCCCTTTGCCTGCGCCCCCTATGCCTGCGCCCCCTCTGCCTGCAACCCTTTGCCTGCGCCCCCTCTGCCAGCAACCCTTTTTGCCTGTCTCTGGCTGCAACCCTTTGCCTGCACCCCTTCTGCCTGCCACCCCTCTGCCTGCAACCCCTCTGCCTGCAACCCTTTTTGCCTGTCTCTGGCTGCAACCCTTTGCCTGCGTTCCCTCTGCCTGCAGCCCTTTGCCTGCGCCCCCTCTGCCTGCGCCCCCTCTGCCTGCAACCCTTCTGCCTGCAACCCTTCTGCCTGCGCCCCCTCTGCCTGCAACCCCTCTGCCTGCGCCCCCTCTGCCTGCAACCCTTTGCCTGCGCCCCCTCTGCCTGCAACCCTTTGCCTGCGTTCCCTCTGCCTCTGGCCGCAACCCTTTGCCTGCGCCCCCTCTGCCAGCAACCCTTTTTGCCTGTCTCTGGCTGCAACCCTTTGCCTGCACCCCCTCTGCCTGCAACCCCTCTGCCTGCAACCCCTCTGCCTGCAACCCTTTTTGCCTGTCTCTGGCTGCAACCCTTTGCCTGCGTTCCCTCTGCCTGCAGCCCTTTGCCTGCGCCCCCTCTGCCTGCGCCCCCTCTGCCTGCAACCCTTCTGCCTGCAACCCTTCTGCCTGCGCCCCCTCTGCCTGCAACCCCTTTGCCTGCGCCCCCTCTGCCTGCAACCCTTTGCCTGCGCCCCCTCTGCCTGCAACCCTTTGCCTGCGCCCCCTCTGCCTGCAACCCTTTGCCTGCGCCCCCTCTGCCTGCAACCCTTTGCCTGCGCCCCCTCTGCCTGCAACCCTTTGCCTGCGCCCCCTCTGCCTGCGCCCCCTCTGGCTGCAACCCTTTGCCTGCGCCCCCTCTGGCTGCAACCCTTTGCCTGCGCCCCCTCTGGCTGCAACCCTTTGCCTGCGCCCCCTCTGGCTGCAACCCTTTGCCTGCGCCCCCTCTGGCTGCAACCCTTTGCCTGCGCCCCCTCTGGCCGCAACCCTTTGCCTGCGCCCCCTCTGGCCGCAACCCTTTGCCTGCGCCCCCTCTGGCCGCAACCCTTTGTCTGCGCCCCCTCTGGCCGCAACCCATTGCCTGCGCCCCCTCTGCCTGCAACCCTTTGCCTGCCCCCCCTCTGCCTGCAACCCTTTGCCTGCGCCCCCTCAGCCTGCGCCCCCTCTGCCTGCAACCCTTTGCCTGCCCCCCCTCTGCCTGCAACCCTTTGCCTGCGCCCCCTCAGCCTGCGCCCCCTCTGCCTGCAACCCTTTGCCTGCGCCCCCTCAGCCTGCGCCCCCTCAGCCTGCAACCCTTTGCCTGCCCCCCCTCTGCCTGCAACCCTTTGCCTGCACCCCCTCAGCCTGCGCCCCCTCTGCCTGCAACCCTTTGCCTGCAACCCTTTGCCTGCACCCCCTCTGCCTGCAACCCTTTGCCTGCGCCCCCTCTGCCTGCGCCCCCTCTGCCTGCAACCCTTTGCCTGCGCCCCCTCTGCCTGCAACCCCTCTGCCTGCAACCCTTTTGGCTGCAACCCTTTGCCTGCGCCCCCTCTGCCTGCAACCCTTTTTGCCTGTCTCTGGCTGCAACCCTTTGCCTGTCTCTGGCTGCAACCCTTTGCCTGCGTTCCCTCTGCCTGCAGCCCTTTGCCTGCGCCCCCTCTGCCTGCGCCCCCTATGCCTGCGCCCCCTCTGCCTGCAACCCTCTGCCTGCAACCCTTTTTGCCTGTCTCTGGCTGCAACCCTTTGCCTGCGCCCCCTGTGGTCGCAACCCTTTGCCTGCGCCCCCTCTGGCCGCAACCCTTTGCCTGCGCCCCCTCTGGCCGCAACCCTTTGCCTGCGCCCCCTCTGGCCGCAACCCTTTGCCTGCGCCCCCTCTGGCCGCAACCCTTTGCCTGCGCCCCCTCTGGCCGCAACCCTTTGCCTGCGCCCCCTCTGGCTGCAACCCTTTTTGCCTGTCTCTGGCTGCAACCCTTTGCCTGCGTTCCCTCTGCCTGCAGCCCTTTGCCTGCGCCCCCTCTGACTGCGCCCCCTCTGACTGCGCCCCCTCTGCCTGCGCCCCCTCTGCCTGCGCCCCCTCTGACTGCGCCCCCTCTGCCTGCGGCCCTTTGCCTGCGCCCCCTCTGGCTGCAACCCTTTGCCTGCGTTCCCTCTGCCTGCGCCCCCTCTGCCTGCGCCCCCTCTGCCTGCGCCCCCTCTGCCTGCGCCCCCTCTGCCTGCAACCCTTTTTGCCTGTCTCTGGCTGCAACCCTTTGCCTGCGTTCCCTCTGCCTGCAGCCCTTTGCCTGCGCCCCCTCTGCCTGCGCCCCCTCTGCCTGCAACCCTTTGCCTGCGCCCCCTCTGCCTGCAGCCCTTTGCCTGCACCCCCTCTGCCTGCAGCCCTTTGCCTGCGCCCCCTCTGCCTGCGCCCCCCTGCCTGCAACCCCTCTGCCTGCGCCCCCTCTGCCTGCGCCCCCTCTGCCTGCGCCCCCTCTGCCTGCAACCCTTTGCCTGCGCCCCCTCTGCCTGCAACCCTTTGCCTGCGTTCCCTCTGCCTCTGGCCGCAACCCTTTGCCTGCGCCCCCTCTGGCCGCAGCCCTTTGCCTGCGCCCCCTCTGGCCGCAACCCTTTGTCTGCGCCCCCTCTGGCCGCAACCCTTTGCCTGCGCCCCCTCTGGCCGCAACCCTTTGCCTGCGCCCCCTCTGGCCGCAACCCTTTGCCTGCGCCCCCTCTGGCTGCAACCCTTTGCCTGCACCCCCTCTGGCTGCAGCCCTTTGCCTGCGCCCCCTCTGGCTGCAGCCCTTTGCCTGCGCCCCCTATGCCTGCGCCCCCTCTGCCTGCAACCCTTTGCCTGCGCCCCCTCTGCCAGCAACCCTTTTTGCCTGTCTCTGGCTGCAACCCTTTGCCTGCACCCCTTCTGCCTGCCACCCCTCTGCCTGCAACCCCTCTGCCTGCAACCCTTTTTGCCTGTCTCTGGCTGCAACCCTTTGCCTGCGTTCCCTCTGCCTGCAGCCCTTTGCCTGCGCCCCCTCTGCCTGCGCCCCCTCTGCCTGCAACCCTTCTGCCTGCAACCCTTCTGCCTGCGCCCCCTCTGCCTGCAACCCCTCTGCCTGCGCCCCCTCTGCCTGCAACCCTTTGCCTGCGCCCCCTCTGCCTGCAACCCTTTGCCTGCGCCCCCTCTGCCTGCAACCCTTTGCCTGCGCCCCCTCTGCCTGCAACCCTTTGCCTGCGCCTCCTCTGCCTGCAACCCTTTGCCTGCGCCCCCTCTGCCTGCAACCCTTTGCCTGCAACCCTTTGCCTGCGCCCCCTCTGCCTGCAACCCTTTGCCTGCGCCCCCTCTGCCTTCAACCCCTCTGCCTGCGCCCCCTCTGCCTGCGCCCCCTCTGCCTGCGCCCCCTCTGCCTGCAACCCTTTGCCTGCGCCCCCTCTGCCTGCGCCCCCTCTGGCTGCAACCCTTTGCCTGCGCCCCCTCTGGCTGCAACCCTTTGCCTGCGCCCCCTCTGGCTGCAACCCTTTGCCTGCGCCCCCTCTGGCTGCAACCCTTTGCCTGCGCCCCCTCTGCCTGCAGCCCTTTGCCTGCGCCCCCTCTGCCTGCAGCCCTTTGCCTGCGCCCCCTCTGCCTGCAACCCCTCTGCCTGCAGCCCTTTGCCTGCGCCCCCTCTGCCTGCAACCCCTCTGCCTGCAACCCCTCTGCCTGCAACCCTTCTGCCTGCAACCCTTCTGCCTGCAACCCTTTTTGCCTGTCTCTGGCTGCAACCCTTTGCCTGCGCCCCCTCTGGCTGCAACCCTTTGCCTGCGCCCCCTCTGGCTGCAACCCTTTGCCTGCGCCCCCTCTGGCTGCAACCCTTTGCCTGCGCCCCCTCTGGCCGCAACCCTTTGCCTGCGCCCCCTCTGGCCGCAACCCTTTGCCTGCGCCCCCTCTGGCCGCAACCCTTTGTCTGCGCCCCCTCTGGCCGCAACCCATTGCCTGCGCCCCCTCTGGCCGCAACCCTTTGCCTGCGCCCCCTCTGGCTGCAACCCTTTGCCTGCGCCCCCTCTGGCTGCAACCCTTTGCCTGCACCCCCTCTGGCTGCAGCCCTTTGCCTGCGCCCCCTCTGGCTGCAGCCCTTTGCCTGCGCCCCCTATGCCTGCGCCCCCTCTGCCTGCAACCCTTTGCCTGCGCCCCCTCTGCCAGCAACCCTTTTTGCCTGTCTCTGGCTGCAACCCTTTGCCTGCACCCCCTCTGCCTGCAACCCCTCTGCCTGCAACCTCTCTGCCTGCAACCCTTTTTGCCTGTCTCTGGCTGCAACCCTTTGCCTGCGTTCCCTCTGCCTGCAGCCCTTTGCCTGCGCCCCCTCTGCCTGCGCCCCCTCTGCCTGCAACCCTTCTGCCTGCAACCCTTCTGCCTGCGCCCCCTCTGCCTGCAACCCCTCTGCCTGCGCCCCCTCTGCCTGCAACCCTTTGCCTGCGCCCCCTCTGCCTGCAACCCTTTGCCTGCGCCCCCTCTGCCTGCAACCCTTTGCCTGCGCCCCCTCTGCCTGCAACCCTTTGCCTGCGCCTCCTCTGCCTGCAACCCTTTGCCTGCGCCCCCTCTGCCTGCAACCCTTTGCCTGCAACCCTTTGCCTGCGCCCCCTCTGCCTGCAACCCTTTGCCTGCGCCCCCTCTGCCTTCAACCCCTCTGCCTGCGCCCCCTCTGCCTGCGCCCCCTCTGCCTGCAACCCTTTGCCTGCGCCCCCTCTGCCTGCGCCCCCTCTGGCTGCAACCCTTTGCCTGCGCCCCCTCTGGCTGCAACCCTTTGCCTGCGCCCCCTCTGGCTGCAACCCTTTGCCTGCGCCCCCTCTGGCTGCAACCCTTTGCCTGCGCCCCCTCTGCCTGCAGCCCTTTGCCTGCGCCCCCTCTGCCTGCAGCCCTTTGCCTGCGCCCCCTCTGCCTGCAACCCCTCTGCCTGCAGCCCTTTGCCTGCGCCCCCTCTGCCTGCAACCCCTCTGCCTGCAACCCCTCTGCCTGCAACCCTTCTGCCTGCAACCCTTTTTGCCTGTCTCTGGCTGCAACCCTTTGCCTGCGCCCCCTCTGGCTGCAACCCTTTGCCTGCGCCCCCTCTGGCTGCAACCCTTTGCCTGCGCCCCCTCTGGCTGCAACCCTTTGCCTGCGCCCCCTCTGGCCGCAACCCTTTGCCTGCGCCCCCTCTGGCCGCAACCCTTTGCCTGCGCCCCCTCTGGCCGCAACCCTTTGTCTGCGCCCCCTCTGGCCGCAACCCATTGCCTGCGCCCCCTCTGGCCGCAACCCTTTGCCTGCGCCCCCTCTGGCTGCAACCCTTTGCCTGCGCCCCCTCTGGCTGCAACCCTTTGCCTGCACCCCCTCTGGCTGCAGCCCTTTGCCTGCGCCCCCTCTGGCTGCAGCCCTTTGCCTGCGCCCCCTATGCCTGCGCCCCCTCTGCCTGCAACCCTTTGCCTGCGCCCCCTCTGCCAGCAACCCTTTTTGCCTGTCTCTGGCTGCAACCCTTTGCCTGCGCCCCCTCTGCCTGCAACCCCTCTGCCTGCAACCCCTCTGCCTGCAACCCTTTTTGCCTGTCTCTGGCTGCAACCCTTTGCCTGCGTTCCCTCTGCCTGCAGCCCTTTGCCTGCGCCCCCTCTGCCTGCGCCCCCTCTGCCTGCAACCCTTCTGCCTGCAACCCTTCTGCCTGCGCCCCCTCTGCCTGCAACCCCTCTGCCTGCGCCCCCTCTGCCTGCAACCCTTTGCCTGCGCCCCCTCTGCCTGCAACCCTTTGCCTGCGCCCCCTCTGCCTGCAACCCTTTGCCTGCGCCCCCTCTGCCTGCAACCCTTTGCCTGCGCCTCCTCTGCCTGCAACCCTTTGCCTGCGCCCCCTCTGCCTGCAACCCTTTGCCTGCGCCCCCTCTGCCTGCAACCCTTTGCCTGCGCCCCCTCTGCCTTCAACCCCTCTGCCTGCAACCCCTCTGCCTGCGCCCCCTCTGCCTGCGCCCCCTCTGCCTGCAACCCTTTGCCTGCGCCCCCTCTGCCTGCAACCCTTTGCCTGCGCCCCCTCTGGCTGCAACCCTTTGCCTGCGCCCCCTCTGGCTGCAACCCTTTGCCTGCGCCCCCTCTGGCTGCAACCCTTTGCCTGCGCCCCCTCTGGCTGCAACCCTTTGCCTGCGCCCCCTCTGCCTGCAGCCCTTTGCCTGCGCCCCCTCTGCCTGCAGCCCTTTGCCTGCGCCCCCTCTGCCTGCAACCCCTCTGCCTGCAGCCCTTTGCCTGCGCCCCCTCTGCCTGCAACCCCTCTGCCTGCAACCCCTCTGCCTGCAACCCTTCTGCCTGCAACCCTTTTTGCCTGTCTCTGGCTGCAACCCTTTGCCTGCGCCCCCTCTGGCTGCAACCCTTTGCCTGCGCCCCCTCTGGCTGCAACCCTTTGCCTGCGCCCCCTCTGGCTGCAACCCTTTGCCTGCGCCCCCTCTGGCCGCAACCCTTTGCCTGCGCCCCCTCTGGCCGCAACCCTTTGCCTGCGCCCCCTCTGGCCGCAACCCTTTGCCTGCGCCCCCTCTGGCCGCAACCCTTTGCCTGCGCCCCCTCTGGCCGCAACCCTTTGCCTGCGCCCCCTCTGGCCGCAACCCTTTGCCTGCGCCCCCTCTGGCCGCAACCCTTTGCCTGCGCCCCCTCTGGCCGCAACCCTTTGCCTGCGCCCCCTCTGGCCGCAACCCTTTGCCTGCGCCCCCTCTGGCCGCAACCCTTTGCCTGCGCCCCCTCTGGCCGCAACCCTTTGCCTGCGCCCCCTCTGGCCGCAACCCTTTGCCTGCGCCCCCTCTGGCCGCAACCCTTTGCCTGCGCCCCCTCTGGCCGCAACCCTTTGCCTGCGCCCCCTCTGGCTGCAACCCTTTGCCTGCGTTCCCTCTGCCTGCAGCCCTTTGCCTGCGCCCCCTCTGCCTGCGCCCCCTCTGCCTGCAACCCCTCTGCCTGCAACCCCTCTGCTTGCAACCCTTTTTGCCTGTCTCTGGCTGCAACCCTTTGCCTGCGCCCCCTCTGCCTGCAACCCTTTGCCTGCGCCCCCTCTGGCTGCAACCCTTTGCCTGCGCCCTCTCTGGCTGCAACCCTTTGCCTGCGCCCCCTCTGGCTGCAACCCTTTGCCTGCGCCCCCTCTGGCTGCAACCCTTTGCCTGCGCCCCCTCTGGCTGCAACCCTTTGTCTGCGCCCCCTCTGGCCGCAACCCTTTGCCTGCGCCCCCTCTGGCCGCAACCCTTTGCCTGCGCCCCCTCTGGCCGCAACCCTTTGCCTGCGCCCCCTCTGGCTGCAACCCTTTGCCTGCGTTCCCTCTGCCTGCAGCCCTTTGCCTGTGCCCCCTCTGCCTGCGCCCCCTCTTCCTGCAACCCCTCTGCCTGCAACCCCTCTGCCTGCAACCCCTCTGCCTGCAACCCCTCTGGCTGCAACCCTTTGCCTGCGTTCCCTCTGCCTGCGCCCCCTCTGCCTGCAACCCCTCTGCCTGCAACCCCTCTGCCTGCAACCCCTCTGCCTGCAACCCCTCTGCCTGCAACCCTTTTTGCCTGTCTCTGGCTGCAACCCTTTGCCTGCGTTCCCTCTGCCTGCAGCCCTTTGCCTGCGCCCCCTCTGCCTGCGCCCCCTCTGCCTGCAACCCTTTGCCTGCGCCCCCTCTGCCTGCAGCCCTTTGCCTGCGCCCCCTCTGCCTGCGCCCCCTCTGCCTGCAACCCCTCTGCCTGCAACCCCTCTGCCTGCGCCCCCTCTGCCTGCAACCCTTTGCCTGCAACCCTTTGCCTGCGCCCCCTCTGCCTGCAACCCTTTGCCTGCGCCCCCTCTTCCTGCAACCCTTTGCCTGCGCCCCCTCTTCCTGCAACCCTTTGCCTGCGCCCCCTCTGCCTGCAACCCTTTGCCTGCGCCCCCTCTGGCTGCAGCCCTTTGCCTGCGCCCCCTCTGGCTGCAGCCCTTTGCCTGCACCCCCTCTGCCTGCAACCCCTCTGCCTGCAACCCCTCTGCCTGCACCCCCTCTGCCTGCGCCCCCTCTGGCTGCAACCCTTTGCCTGCGCCCCCTCTGCCTGCAACCCTTTGCCTGCGCCCCCTCTGCCTGCAACCCTTTGCCTGCGCCCCCTCTGCCTGCAACCCTCTGCCTGCGCCCCCTCTGCCTGCAACCCTTTGCCTGCGCGCCCTCTGGCTGCAACCCTTTGCCTGCGCCCCCTCTGGCTGCAACCCTTTGCCTGCGCCCCCTCTGGCTGCAGCCCTTTGCCTGCGCCCCCTCTGCCTGCAACCCTTTTCCTGCGCCCCCTCTGCCTGCAACCCTTTGCCTGCGCCCCCTCTGCCTGCAACCCTTTGCCTGCGCCCCCTCTGCCTGCAACCCTTTGCCTGCGCCCCCTCTGCCTGCAACCCTTTGCCTGCGCCCCCTCTGCCTGCAACCCTTTGCCTGCGCCCCCTCTGCCTGCAACCCTTTGCCTGCGCCCCCTCTGGCTGCAACCCTTTGCCTGCGCCCCCTCTGGCTGCAACCCTTTGCCTGCGCCCCCTCTGGCTGCAGCCCTTTGCCTGCGCCCCCTCTGCCTGCAACCCTTTTCCTGCGCCCCCTCTGCCTGCAACCCTTTTCCTGCGCCCCCTCTGCCTACAACCCTTTGCCTGCGCCCCCTCTGCCTGCAACCCTTTGCCTGCGCCCCCTCTGCCTGCAACCCTTTGCCTGCGCCCCCTCTGCCTGCGCCCCCTCTGCCTGCAACCCTTTTGGCTGCAACCCTTTGCCTGCGCCCCCTCTGCCTGCGCCCCCTCTGCCTGCGCCCCCTCTGCCTGCGCCCCCTCTGCCTGCGCCCCCTCTGTTTTCTGTAAATTTACACATAAAGTCAGTTCCAGTTTGCACCTAAGCTAGTGCCGTCTAGTTTTTGGGTGCAATTTTAAGCTACAACACTTGATTGCTGGTTCTAGATTGGAGACGGCTATATCATGACGGAAGGACCCAAGGAGGAGAGGAGATACCGGCCGCCATGGAAGAGGAATTGGAAAGGAGGATGGGAGAGGTGCAGAGGACGCGGTATCAGAGCGCAGAGGAGCCGGTATCAGAGCACAGAGGGACGGTATCAGAGGGGCCGGTATCAGAGGGGCCGGTATCAGAGCGGGTCCTGCTGGGATGTGATGATTCTGTGGGGTGGAAGGATTTGGCTGTCTGGGGCTCTTATTAGAGGAACCAGAGACTGGGAGAAATCTCTGAATACACCCGCGACGTCTCTTATCTGCCCCACACCCACCCGTGACGTCTCTTATCTGCCCCACGCCCACCCGTGACGTCTCTTATCTGCCCCACGCCCACCCGCGACGTCTCTTATCTGCCCCACGCCCACCCGCGACGTCTCTTATCTGCCCCACGCCCACCCGCGACGTCTCTTATCTGCCCCACGCCCACCCGCGACGTCTCTTATCTGCCCCACGCCCACCCGCGACGTCTCTTATCTGCCCCACGCCCACCCGCGACGTCTCTTATCTGCCCCACGCCCACCCGCGACGTCTCTTATCTGCCCCACGCCCACCCGCGACGTCTCTTATCTGCCCCACGCCCACCCGCGACGTCTCTTATCTGCCCCACGCCCACCCGCGACGTCTCTTATCTGCCCCACGCCCACCCGCGACGTCTCTTATCTGCCCCACGCCCACCCGCGACGTCTCTTATCTGCCCCACGCCCACCCGCGACGTCTCTTATCTGCCCCACGCCCACCCGCGACGTCTCTTATCTGCCCCACGCCCACCCGCGACGTCTCTTATCTGCCCCACGCCCACCCGCGACGTCTCTTATCTGCCCCACGCCCACCCGCGACGTCTCTTATCTGCCCCACGCCCACCCGTGACGTCTCTTATCTGCCCCACGACCACCCGTGACGCCTCTTATCTGCCCCACGACCACCCGTGACGTCTCTTAACTGCCCCACGACCACCCGTGACGTCTCTTATCTGCCCCACGACCACCCGTGACGTCTCTTATCTGCCCCACACCTACCCGTGACGTCTCTTATCTGCCCCACGACCACCCGTGACGTCTGTTATCTGCCCCACACCCACCCGTGACGTCTCTTATCTGCCCCACGACCACCCGTGACGTCTCTTATCTGCCCCACACCCACCCGTGACGTCTCTTATCTGCCATGCCACTACCTGAGAGGGGTGATATTGCCCCAGGAGGGGGGGGGGAAGGGTGATATTGCCCCAGGAAGGGGGGGTACCTCTGTACTCCCCTCTCGGGCCCTCTGATTGGCCAGGCTGTAGGAGTGGGCGGGGCTGAGGGTATAGATGAGGACACGCCCCCAGTGATAGGGAACGATGGTTGGGGAGGGGATTGTAGATCTTAGGAAGTGAATGGCCGCCCTGTACAGGTGAAGGGTCGGTCGGTGTAGGGGGATCGGTAGTGTGTAGGTCGGTCAGTGTGGGGGGAGGGGAGGTCGGTGGTGTAGGTCGGTCGCTCCTCACCTCTCAGCCGATCTGTGACACTCCTTTCCTTTCTCACTTCCGGGTTCCAACACAACACGGATGACGTCACGTGGAGCGCAGTGCACGCCGGGACATGTAGTTCCTCTTCCCCCCCTTCCCGAACCTACCGCGCAGCCGCGGAGCGCCACGTCTACAACCACGCCCCCCTCTTCCCGCCCCGCCATTGGCCACCTGCCCGAAAGAGTCCTCCCCGCTGCCTGCTGATTGGCCCGCCATCTTTGTTATGGGCGGAAATGGAAATGGGACTTATTAAATGTCTGATCCAAGCAGAGAACGTCATGTGACCAAATGTCCCCCTGACATTGGTCACTCCTCTGTGTACACGTCATATACGGATGTTTATAAGAGATCAACTTTATTCCCCGTCTATGGAGACATTGTTACTCCTTCATCGCCATATTCTGCGACCCCATCCCCCCATGTGACCCCATCCCCCCATGTGATCCAATCCCCCATGTGACCCCACCCCCAATGTGATCCCATCCCCCAATGTGATCCCATCCCCCAATGTGACCTCATCCCCCATGTGATCCCATCCCCCAATGTGATCCCATCCCCCATGTGACCCCATCCCCCATGTGATCCCATCCCCCAATGTGATCCCATCCCCCATGTGACCCCATCCCCCATGTGATCCCATCCCCCCATGTGATCTCATCCCCCAATGTGATCCCATCCCCCATGTGACCCCATCCCCCCATGTGACCCCATCCCCCCATGTGATCTCATCCCCCAATGTGATCCCATCCCCCATGTGACCCCATCCCCCCATGTGACCCCATCCCCCCATGTGATCCCATCCCCCATGTGATCTCATCCCCCAATGTGATCCCATCCCCCATGTGACCCCATCCCCCCATGTGACCCCATCCCCCCATGTGATCTCATCACCCCATGTGATCCCATCCCCCCCATGTGATCCCATCCCCCCATGTGATCCCATCCCCCATGTGATCTCATCCCCCAATGTGATCCCATCCCCCATGTGACCCCATCCCCCAATGTGATCCCATCCCCCAATGTGACCCCATCCCCCATGTGACCCCATCCCCCCATGTGACCCCATCCCCCCATGTGATCTCATCACCCCATGTGATCCCATCCCCCCCATGTGATCCCATCCCCCCATGTGATCCCATCCCCCATGTGATCTCATCCCCCAATGTGATCCCATCCCCCATGTGACCCCATCCCCCCATGTGATCCCATCCCCCATGTGATCCCATCCCCCATGTGATCCCATCCCCCATGTGACCCCATCCCCCATGTGACCCCATCCCCCATGTGATCCCATCCCCCATGTGAC
Source organism: Lithobates pipiens (assembly GCF_037356315.1). Taxonomy (NCBI): domain Eukaryota; kingdom Metazoa; phylum Chordata; class Amphibia; order Anura; family Ranidae; genus Lithobates; species Lithobates pipiens. Next base: position 536,092,287 of record NW_027507718.1, read on the forward strand.
CTCATCCCCCCATGTGACCCCATCCCCCATGTGACCCCATCCCCCAATGTGATCCCATCCCCCCATGTGACCCCATCCCCTATGTGACCTCATCCCCCAATGTGATCCCATCCCCCAATGTGATCCCCATCCCCAATGTGATCCCATCCCCCAATGTGATCCCATCCCCCATGTGACCCCATCCCCAATGTGATCCATCCCCCAATGTGATCCCATCCCCCAATGTGATCCCATCCCCCCATGTGATCCCATCCCCCAATGTGACCCCATCCCCCAATGTGATCCCATCCCCCAATGTGATCCATCCCCCAATGTGATCCATCCCCCAATGTGATCCCATCCCCCAATGTGATCCCATCCCCCCATGTGATCCCATCCCCCAATGTGACCTCATCCCCCAATGTGATCCCATCCCCCAATGTGATCCATCCCCCATGTGACCTCATCCCCCATGTGACCCCATCCCCCAATGTGATCCCATCCCCCCATGTGATCCCATCCCCCAATGTGATCCCATCCCCCATGTGACCTCATCCCCCAATGTGATCCATCCCCCAATGTGATCCCATCCCCCAATGTGATCCCATCCCCCAATGTGATCCCATCCCCCCATGTGATCCCATCCCCCAATGTGATCCCATCCCCCATGTGACCTCATCCCCCAATGTGATCCATCCCCCATGTGATCTCATCCCCCAATGTGATCCATCCCCCATGTGATCCATCCCCCATGTGATCCCATCCCCCATGTGACCCCATCCCCCATGTGACCTCACCCCCCAATGTGATCCCATCCCCCATGTGACCTCATCCACCAATGTGATCCCATCCCCCATGTGATCCCATCCCCCAATGTGATCCATCCCCCATGTGACCTCATCCCCCAATGTGATCCCATCCCCCAATGTGATCCATCCCCCATGTGACCTCATCCCCCATGTGACCTCATCCCCCAATGTGATCCCATCCCCCATGTGACCTCATCCACCAATGTGATCCCATCCCCCATGTGATCCCATCCCCCAATGTGATCCCATCCCCCAATGTGATCCCATCCCCCCATGTGATCCCATCCCCCAATGTGATCCCATCCCCCATGTGACCTCATCCCCCATGTGATCCCATCCCCCATGTGATCCATCCCCCATGTGATCCCATCCCCCAATGTGATCCCATCCCCCAATGTGATCCCATCCCCCCATGTGATCCCATCCCCCAATGTGATCCCATCCCCCATGTGACCTCATCCCCCAATGTGATCCATCCCCCATGTGATCTCATCCCCCAATGTGATCCATCCCCCATGTGATCCATCCCCCATGTGATCCCATCCCCCATGTGACCCCATCCCCCATGTGACCTCACCCCCCAATGTGATCCCATCCCCCATGTGACCTCATCCACCAATGTGATCCCATCCCCCATGTGATCCCATCCCCCAATGTGATCCATCCCCCATGTGACCTCATCCCCCAATGTGATCCCATCCCCCAATGTGATCCATCCCCCATGTGACCTCATCCCCCATGTGACCTCATCCCCCAATGTGATCCCATCCCCCATGTGACCTCATCCACCAATGTGATCCCATCCCCCATGTGATCCCATCCCCCAATGTGATCCATCCCCCATGTGACCTCATCCCCCAATGTGATCCCATCCCCCAATGTGATCCCATCCCCCAATGTGATCCCATCGCCCAATGTGATCCCATCCCCCAATGTGATCCCATCCCCCATGTGACCTCATCCCCCAATGTGATCCCATCCCCCAATGTGATCCATCCCCCAATGTGATCCATCCCCCCATGTGATCCCATCCCCCAATGTGATCCCATCCCCCAATGTGATCCATCCCCCATGTGACCTCATCCCCCAATGTGATCCCATCCCCCATGTGACCCCATCCCCCATGTGACCCCATCCCCCAATGTGATCCATCCCCCATGTGATCCCATCCCCCATGTGACCTCATCCCCCATGTGATCCCATCCCCCAATGTGACCTCATCCCCCAATGTGATCCCATCCCCCAATGTGATCCATCCCCCATGTGACCTCATCCCCCAATGTGATCCCATCCCCCAATGTGACCTCATCCCCCAATGTGATCCCATCCCCCAATGTGATCCATCCCCCATGTGACCTCATCCCCCAATGTGATCCCATCCCCCAATGTGATCCCATCCCCCCATGTGATCCCATCCCCCAATGTGATCCCATCCCCCATGTGACCTCATCCCCCAATGTGATCCATCCCCATGTGATCTCATCCCCCAATGTGATCCATCCCCATGTGATCCCATCCCCCAATGTGATCCATCCCCCAATGTGATCCATCCCCCCATGTGACCCCATCCCCCATGTGATCCCATCCCCCATGTGACCCCATCCCCCATGTGATCCCATCCCCCAATGTGATCCATCCCCCATGTGATCTCATCCCCCAATGTGATCCATCCCCCAATGTGATCCCATCCCCCAATGTGATCCATCCCCCAATGTGATCCCATCCCCCATGTGACCTCATCCCCCAATGTGATCCATCCCCCATGTGATCTCATCCCCCATGTGATCCCATCCCCCAATGTGATCCATCCCCCATGTGATCCCATCCCCCAATGTGATCCCCCACCCCCCATGTGACCCCATCCCCCATGTGATCCCATCCCCCAATGTGATCCATCCCCCATGTGACCCCATCCCCCATGTGATCTCATCCCCCAATGTGATCCATCCCCCAATGTGATCCCATCCCCCAATGTGATCCATCCCCCATGTGACCCCATCCCCCAATGTGATCCATCCCCCATGTGATCTCATCCCCCAATGTGATCCATCCCCCAATGTGATCCCATCCCCCAATGTGATCCATCCCCCAATGTGATCCATCCCCCATGTGATCTCATCCCCCATGTGACCCCACCCCCCATGTGATCTCATCCCCCATGTGATCCCATCCCCCAATGTGATCCATCCCCCATGTGACCCCATCCCCAATGTGATCCCATCCCCCAATGTGATCCCATCCCCCAATGTGATCCCATCCCCCATGTGACCCCATCCCCCATGTGATCCCATCCCCCATGTGACCCCATCCCCCATGTGATCCCATCCCCCATGTGACCTCATCCCCAATGTGATCCCATCCCCCAATGTGATCCATCCCCCATGTGACCTCATCCCCCAATGTGATCCCATCCCCCATGTGACCCCATCCCCCATGTGATCCCATCCCCCATGTGACCCCATCCCCCCATGTGACCCCATCCCCCATGTGACCCCATCCCCCAATGTGATCCATCCCCCATGTGATCCCATCCCCCAATGTGATCCATCCCCCATGTGATCCCATCCCCCATGTGATCCCATCCCCCAATGTGATCCATCCCCCAATGTGATCCATCCCCCATGTGATCCCATCCCCCAATGTGATCCATCCCCCATGTGACCCCATCCCCCAATGTGATCTCATCCCCCAATGTGATCCATCCCCCATGTGACCCCATCCCCCAATGTGATCCATCCCCCATGTGATCCCATCCCCCAATGTGATCCATCCCCCATGTGATCCCATCCCCCAATGTGATCCCATCCCCCATGTGATCCCATCCCCCAATGTGATCCATCCCCCATGTGATCCCATCCCCCATGTGATCCCATCCCCCAATGTGATCCATCCCCCATGTGATCCCATCCCCCAATGTGATCCATCCCCCATGTGATCCCATCCCCCAATGTGATCCATCCCCCATGTGACCCCATCCCCCCATGTGATCTCATCCCCCAATGTGATCCCATCCCCCATGTGATCCCATCCCCCAATGTGATCCATCCCCCATGTGACCCCATCCCCCATGTGACCCCATCCCCCAATGTGATCCATCCCCCATGTGATCCCATCCCCCAATGTGATCCCATCCCCCAATGTGATCCATCCCCCATGTGACCTCATCCCCCATGTGACCCCATCCCCCATGTGACCCCATCCCCCATGTGATCCCATCCCCCATGTGACCCCATCCCCCATGTGACCCCATCCCCCAATGTGATCCCATCCCCCATGTGATCCATCCCCCATGTGATCCCATCCCCCATGTGATCCCATCCCCCATGTGATCCCATCCCCCAATGTGATCCCATCCCCCATGTGATCCCATCCCCCAATGTGATCCATCCCCCATGTGATCCCATCTCCCAATGTGATCCCATCCCCCATGTGACCCCATCCCCCATGTGATCCCATCCCCCAATGTGATCCATCCCCCATGTGTTCCCATCCCCCATGTGATCCCATCCCCCATGTGACCCCATCCCCCCATGTGATCCCATCCCCCCATGTGATCTCATCCCCCAATGTGATCCATCCCCCATGTGACCCCATCCCCCATGTGATCTCATCCCCTAATGTGATCCCATCCCCCATGTGACCTCATCCCCCAATGTGATCCCATCCCCCATGTGACCTCATCCCCCAATGTGATCCCATCCCCCCCATGTGATCCCATCCCTCATGTGACCCCATCCCTCATGTGACCCCATCCCCCATGTGATCCATCCCCCAATGTGATCCATCCCCCCATGTGATCCCATCCCCCCATGTGATCTCATCCACCAATGTGATCCATCCCCCATGTGATCCCATCCCTCATGTGACCCCATCCCCCATGTGACCCCATCCCCCATGTGATCCATCCCCCAATGTGATCCATCCCCCATGTGATCCCATCCCCCATGTGACCCCATCCCCCATGTGACCCCATCCCCCATGTGATCCCATCCCCCAATGTGATCCCATCCCCCATGTGACCTCATCCCCCATGTGACCCCATCCCCCATGTGACCTCATCCCCCATGTGACCCCATCCCCCCATGTGATCTCATCCCCCAATGTGATCCCATCCCCCATGTGACCTCATCCCCCATGTGATCCCTTCCCCCATGTGACCTCATCCCCCCATGTGATCCCATCCCCCCATGTGACCCCACCCCCCATGTGATCCCATCCCCCATGTGACCCCATCCCCCATGTGACCCCATCCCCCATGTGATCCCATCCCCCCATGTGATCCCATCCCCCATGTGACCCCATCCCCCATGGGACCCCATCCCCCATGTGATCCATCCCCCATGTGACCTCATCCCCCATGTGACCCCATCCCCCCATGTGACCCCACCCCCCATGTGACCCCATCCCCCATGTGATCCCATCCCCCCATGTGATCCCATCCCCCATGTGACCCCATCCCCCATGTGACCCCATCCCCCATGTGATCCCACCCCCCCATGTGATCCATCCCCCATGTGACCTCATCCCCCATGTGACCCCATCCCCCCATGTGACCTCATCCCCCATGTGACCTCATCCCCCATGTGACCCCATCCCCCCATGTGATCTCATCTCCCCATGTGATCTCATCCCCCATGTGACCCCATCCCCCATGTGACCCCATCCCCCATGTGATCCCATCCCCCCATGTGATCCCATCCCCCATGTGACCCCATCCCCCATGTGACCACATCCCCCATGTGATCCCATCCCCTATGTGACCCCATCCCCCATGTGATCCCATCCCCCATGTGATCTCATCCCCCATGTGATCCCATCCCCCCATGTGACCCCGTCCCCCCATGTGATCCCGTCCCCCCATGTGACCCCGTCCCCCCATGTGATCCCATCCCCCCATGTGATCCCATCACCCCATGTGATCCCATCCCCCATGTGACCTCATCCCCCATGTGATCCCATCCCCCATGTGACCCCATCCCCCATGTGATCCCATCCCCCCATGTGATCCCACCCCCCATGTGTCCCCATCCCCCCATGTGACCCCATCCCCCATGTGTCCCCATCCCCCCATGTGACCTCATCCCCCCATGTGACCCCATCCCCCATGTGTCCCCATCCCCCCATGTGACCTCATCCCCCCATGTGATCCCATCTCCCATGTGACCCCATCCCCCCATGTGTCCCCATCCCCCCATGTGACCTCATCCCCCAATGTGACCCCATCCCCCCATATGTCCCCATCCCCCCATGTGACCTCATCCCCCAATGTGACCCCATCCCCCAATGTGACCCCACCCCCCATGTGATCCCATCCCCCCATGTGATCCCATCACCCCATGTGATCCCATCCCCCATGTGACCTCATCCCCCATGTGATCCCATCCCCCATGTGACCCCATCCCCCATGTGATCCCATCCCCCCATGTGATCCCACCCCCCATGTGTCCCCATCCCCCCATGTGACCCCATCCCCCATGTGTCCCCATCCCCCCATGTGACCTCATCCCCCCATGTGACCCCATCCCCCATGTGTCCCCATCCCCCCATGTGACCTCATCCCCCCATGTGATCCCATCTCCCATGTGACCCCATCCCCCCATGTGTCCCCATCCCCCCATGTGACCTCATCCCCCAATGTGACCCCATCCCCCCATATGTCCCCATCCCCCCATGTGACCTCATCCCCCAATGTGACCCCATCCCCCAATGTGACCCCACCCCCCATGTGATCCCATCCCCCATGTGACCCCACCCCCCATGTGATCCCATCCCCCATTTGACCCCACCACTCATGTGACCCCATACCCACATGTGACCCCATCCCCCCATGTGACCCGTACCCCCCATATGACTCCATCCCCCCATGTGACCTGATCCCCCATGTGACCTTGTACCCCACATGTGACCCCATCCCCCCATGTGACCCCATCCCCCCATGTGATCCCATCCCCCCATGTGATCCCATCCCCATGTGAGTCCCATACCCCGTGTGACCTCATCCCCCCGTGTGACCCTGTTCCCACATGTGACCCCATCCCCCCATGTGACCCCATCCCCCCATGTGATCCCATCCCCCCATGTGATCCCACTCCCATGTGATCCCATCCCCCATGTGACCTCATCCCCCATGTGATCCCATCCCCCATGTGACCCCATCCCCCATGTGATCCCATCCCCCCATGTGATCCCACCCCCCATGTGTCCCCATCCCCCCATGTGACCCCATCCCCCATGTGTCCCCATCCCCCCATGTGTCCCCATCCCCCCATGTGACCTCATCCCCCCATGTGACCCCATCCCCCATGTGTCCCCATCCCCCCATGTGACCTCATCCCCCCATGTGATCCCATCTCCCATGTGACCCCATCCCCCCATGTGTCCCCATCCCCCCATGTGACCTCATCCCCCAATGTGACCCCATCCCCCAATGTGACCCCACCCCCCATGTGATCCCATCCCCCATGTGACCCCACCCCCCATGTGATCCCATCCCCCATTTGACCCCACCACTCATGTGACCCCATACCCACATGTGACCCCATCCCCCATGTGACCCGTACCCCCCATATGACTCCATCCCCCCATGTGACCTGATCCCCCATGTGACCTTGTACCCCACATGTGACCCCATCCCCCCATGTGACCCCATCCCCCCATGTGATCCCATCCCCCCATGTGATCCCATCCCCATGTGAGTCCCATACCCCGTGTGACCTCATCCCCCCGTGTGACCCTGTTCCCCCATGTGACCCTGTACCCCCATGTGACCTTATCCCCCTATGTGACACCATCCCCCATGTGACCCCATCCCCCATGTTACCTCGTACCCCCATGTGACCACATACCATGTGACCCCATCCCCCATGTGACACTGTACCCCCATGTGACCTCGTACCCCACATGTGACCCCTTACCCCTATGTGACACTGTACCCCCATATAACCCCATCCCCCCATGTGACCCTGTACCCCCATGTAACCCCATCCCCACGTGACCCCGTACCCCCATGTGAGCCCCATACCCCCGTACCCCCATGTCACCATGTACTCCCATGTGACCTCGTACCCCTATGTGAACTCATCGTCCCATGTGAGCGCATCACCCCGTGTTACCCCTTATCCCATGTGAGCTTCTACCCCCATGTGTCCTCTGCTGTAGTGCCATGTGTTACCAGTGGAGGCCACCAGAGTCCACCCCGTGACCTCCATTCCTGTTACAGGTCAGTATCCTCTGCTGTAGTGCAATGTGTGACCTGTGGAGGCCAGCAGGGTCCAACCCGTGACCTCCATTCCTTTCAAAGTTTAGTGTCCTCTGTTATAGTGCCATGTGTGACCAGTGGAGGCCACCAGAGTCAACCCCATGACCTCCATTCCTGTTACAGGTCAGTGTTCTCCGCTGTAGTGCTATGTGTGACCAGTAGAGGCCACCAGAGTCCACCCCGTGACCTCCATTCCTGTTACAGGTCAGTGTCCTCTGCTGTAGTGCCAAGTGTGACCAGTAGAGGCCACCAGAATCCACCCCGTGACCTCCATTCCTGTTACAGGTCAGTGTCCTCCGCTGTAGTGCTATGTGTGACCAGTAGAGGCCACCAGAGTCCACCCCGTGACCTCCATTCCTGTTACAGGTCAGTGTCCTCCGCTGTAGTGCCAAGTGTGACCAGTAGAGGCCACCAGAATCCACCCCGTGACCTCCATTCCTGTTACAGGTCAGTGTCCTCCACTGTAGTGCCAAGTGTGACCAGTAGAGGCCACCAGAATCCACCCCGTGACCTCCATTCCTGTTACAGGTCAGTGTCCTCCGCTGTAGTGCCAAGTGTGACCAGTAGAGGCCACCAGAATCCACCCCGTGACCTCCATTCCTGTTACAGGTCAGTGTCCTCCGCTGTAGTGCTATGTGTGACCAGTAGAGGCCACCAGAGTCCACCCCGTGACCTCCATTCCTGTTACAGATCAGTGTCCTCTGCTTCAGTGCAGGTGTGACCAGTAGAGGCCACCAGAGACTACCCCGTGACCTCCATTCCAGTTGCAGGTCAGTGTCCTCCGCTGTAGTGCTATGTGTGACCAGTAGAGGCCACTAGAGTCCACCCCGTGACCTCCATTCCTGTTACAGGTCAGTGTCCTCCGCTGTAGTGCCAAGTGTGACCAGTAGAGGCCACCAGAATCCACCCCGTGACCTCCATTCCTGTTACAGGTCAGTGTCCTCCACTGTAGTGCCAAGTGTGACCAGTAGAGGCCACCAGAATCCACCCCATGACCTCCATTCCTGTTACAGGTCAGTGTCCTCCACTGTAGTGCCAAGTGTGATCAGTAGAGGCCACCAGAGTCCACCCCGTGACCTCCATTTTTTTTTTATAGGTCAGTGTCCTCTGCTGTAGTGCCTGTCATGGTCTATTTTAGCTCCTTGCTGTACCCACTCCTTGTAATATGGTGTATGGCCCGGTGTTGGGGGACCCGGGAGGTGATTTGTGTCAAGGGATGGGTCTCAGGGATGATGCCCCCATTGATTTGTGGCCTGTTGGCACTGATGGGTCGGTCGGGATCATGGTACACAGATCATTCATGGTACACACATCATGTTATGTAGACCTTTCATGGTTCACAGATCATGGTACATAGACCTCTCAAGGTACGTAGACATTTCATGGTACGGAGATCATGGTACACAGACCTTCCATATTACGGAGATCATGGTACATAGACCTTTCATGGCACAGAGATCATGGTATACGCAGATCATGGTACATAGACCTTTCATATTACGGAGTTCATGGTACATAGACCTTTCATATTATGGAGATCATGGTACACAGACCTTTCATGGTAGGGAGACCTTTCATGGCACAGAGATCATGGCACAGAGATCATGGTACGTAGACCTTTCATGGTACGAAGATCATGGTACGTAGACCTTCCATATTACGGAGATCATGGTACGCAGATCATGGTACATAGACCTTTCATGGTAGGGAGACCTTTCATGGTACGCAGATCTTTCATGGTAGGGAGACCTTTCATGGCACAGAGATCATGGCACAGAGATCATGGTACATAGACCTTTCATGGTAGGGAGACCTTTCATGGTACGCAGATCATGGTACATAGACCTTTCATATTACGGAGATCATGGTACATAGACCTTTCATATTACGGAGATCATGGTACACAGACCTTTCATGGTAGGGAGACCTTTCATGGCACAGAGATCATGGCACAGAGATCATGGTACATAGACCTTTCATGGTACGGAGATCATGGTACGCAGATCATGGTACATAGACCTTTCATGGTACGAAGATCATGGTACGTAGACCTTCCATATTACGGAGATCATGGTACGCAGATCATGGTACATAGACCTTTCATGGTAGGGAGACCTTTCATGGTACGCAGATCTTTCATGGTAGGGAGACCTTTCATGGCACAGAGATCATGGCACAGAGATCATGGTACATAGACCTTTCATGGTAGGGAGACCTTTCATGGTACGCAGATCATGGTACATAGACCTTTCATATTACGGAGATCATGGTACATAGACCTTTCATATTACGGAGATCATGGTACACAGACCTTTCATGGTAGGGAGACCTTTCATGGCACAGAGATCATGGCACAGAGATCATGGTACGCAGATCATGGTAGGGAGACCTTTCATGGTACGCAGATCATGGTACATAGACCTTTCATGGTACGAAGATCATGGTACGCAGATCATGGTACGCAGATCATGGTACATAGACCTTTCATGGTAGGGAGACCTTTTATGGTACGCAGAGCTCGGTGTCCTGGAACAAGACCCGGCTCCACCCATCGCTGACTTCGGCTATAATGAGAACTAGTTCTGCTTATTACGAGAAGTTCCATAATTAGTGATTTGGTAAGTTCTGTTTTTCTCGCAGTGGGTGGGGGTGGGGTGAGAAGAGGAAATTATCAGATGTCTTGTGGAGTAATTCTTCCCGAAGAACTGCCAGACGGCCTCCCCCTCCCCCATTCCGAAAAGCAGCCTTATAGAGGGACATGTGGGGTGGGGTTAGGTATTGCTGACCTTCCCCTGAAAATGCTAAATGCCTGGCTGTGTCTCTGAGTCTAAGACCTGAAGGAGGAGTATACAGATCAGGAACATACAAAGTCCTCATTTATGTACTTCATTGGGGTCATTCAACCATTGGACCATTACAATCACCAGATCTATGGATTCATGAGAAGGGATCTATGAGTCTGTGTGACCCTTCCGAGTATTGATTACCTCTCTTAGAGATCACATGACTCCCCAGACAAGGCCTTCAACTGCCTTTCTCTCCAAAAGGATGACACCATCTTTATTCAGGCCTCATCCAATGTCACCATCCAAGACTGAGATGCTAGCACACACCTCCCAACTTTCTGAGATGGGAATAAGGGACACCTATCAGCAAAAGTATGCAGGCCTAGGACACGCCCCTTGCCACACCTTCTTAAAGGAGAATGGTAAAAAAAACAAGATTGGTTAAACCCACAAGTGTTTTTTTACCACTAATATTGGAACTTACAAATGCAGCAATTTAGGAATCAGGTAAAAGGTTTAGCTCTGGAAAACACTTTTTATAGATAAAAAGTGCATTTTATGTACAACTATATGGATCAGAGCAACATGAGGGACAAATGAGGAGGAAAGAGGGACAGTCCCTCCAAATCCGGGACTAGCATCATACCAGAACCCACCAGAATCATTCTAATGGGCTCTGCTATGTGTGATCTCTCTGGTGGGCTCTGCTATGTAGGATCTCTCTGGTGGGCTCTGCTATGTAGGAGCTAGTGATGGACGCATACGCGGCCGATAGTTCGCGAACCGTAACGTTCGCGGCGGGCCCCATCGACTTCAATGGGAGGCGAACTTTGCAAACCTACAGGTCAAATTTGCAGCCACAAAATAATTATTAGCTGTGCAAACATAGTCCCACCCCATGGCCAATGACATAACACATGTATGAGGTGAATTTGGGATCGACAACTACAAGCATTCTTTTTTTATATGGGAAATTGTTGTGACAATTCAGGACTGTGGAGCGCATGAAGGCAATGGAGGAGAGGGAAGGTCAGGGTAGGCAAAGAAGAGGGTGCAGAAGATGATCACCAGCAGCGTGACATACAGCAATGACATCTGCACCGTGATAGAGTGATCTGACACCAGCACCGTAATAGAGAGCACTGACACCAGCACCGTGACATACAACAATGACACCTGCACCGTGATAGAGTGATCTGACACCAGCACCATAATAGAGAGCACTGACATTAGCAGCGTGACATAAAGCACTGACACCAGCACCGTGATATACAGCACTGACACCAGCACCGTGATAGAGAGCACTGACATCAGCAGCGTGACATAAAGAACTGACACCAGCCCGTGATATACAGCACTGACAGCAGCACCGTGATAGAGAGCACTGACATCAGCAGCGTGACATAAAGCACTGACACCTGCACCGTAAGCAGCCCCAGGAGGAAGTCAGCATAGCACAGGGATGGTGGGAGCCCCTCATAATGAGCATAGCACAGGGATGGTGGGAGCCCCTCATAATGAGCATAGCACAGGGATGGTGGGAGCACCTCATAATATGCACAGCAGAGGTACAGCCCCAGGAGGAAGTCAGCTCAGCACAGGGATGGTGGGAGCCCCTCATAATAAGCAGCCCCAGGAGGAAGTCAGCACAGGGATGGTGGGAGCCCCCCATAATGAGCACAGCACAGGGATGGTGGGAGCCCCTCATAATGAGCATAGCACAGGGATGGTGGGAGCCCCTCATAATATGCACAGCAGAGGTACAGCCCCAGGAGGAAGTCAGCACAGCACAGGGATGGTGGGAGCCCCTCATAATAAGCAGCCCCAGTAGAAATATGACACCACTCAACCTCTTCAAACAGGAGGGTAGGGGCATATAGTACGGTGTGCTTTTTTTGGACAAGGAAGTGAGCCAAATGAAGAAAGAAGGTCTCTGTGCTCGATTAAAAAAATAGTTTATAGACATATACATGGTCTACTGGTCACATGTGTTGAATTCCTCCGAGATCCATGCCTCATTCATTTTTAGAAATGTGAGGTAGTTAACACTGTGGTGAGCTAGGCGAGTACGCTTATCGGTCACGATCCCCCCTGCTGCGCTGAACGTCCTTTCGGACAGGACACTGGACGAGGGGCAAGCCAACAGTTCGATTGCAAATTGGGCAAGCTCTGGCCAGAGGTCAAGCCTGCCCACCCAGTAGTCCAGGGGTTCATCACTCCTCAGAGCGTCCACATCGGCCATTAACCCGATGTAGTCGGACACCTGACGGTCCAGGCGTTCCCTGATGCTGGATCCGGATGACACCTGTCGATGGGTCGGCTGAAAGAATGACCTCATATCCGAAGTCACCAACACATCTTCAAACCGGCCTCTTCTTGCAGGCGCTGTTGGATTGGTACCCGCAACTCCTTCTCTGGGAGTGGGAATTGCTCCTCTGCCGGCGCACGCAAAAGCAGAATGCAGCATTTCTCGAAGCAAGGCCTGGAAGTGCTGCATTCTGCCAGCCCTCTGTGACGGCGGTAACATTTCCGCCATTTTGTGTTTGTACCGGGGGTCTAAGTATGTTGCCACCCAGTACTGGTCCTTGAAATTTTTATAAGGGGATCCCTGTTAAAACACTGGAGCATGAAGGCCCCCATTTGCACTAAAGTGGAAGTGGTGTGGTGGCCTGGCTCCTGCTCATCATCCAGGATAATGTCGTCCTCTTCATTCTCCTCTCCCCATCCACGCACAACAGGGATCCCAGAAAGGTTTAAAGCATGCTCTTCTTGCTCCCCCTCATCCGCCCCGGCACCATCCTCCTCTGACTCCTCTTCAGACTCCTGTTGTTCACTTGTCTCAGATAGAGTAGCCCCCCCTGGGAATTCATCCAGCATTGCGACTTCCTCATCTTCCCGCTCCTGCTCCTCCACAGCTTGATCAATGACATGATGCAATGCACGCTCCATAAAGAAGGCATAAGGTACCATGTCACTGATGGCGCCATGGCTGTGACTGACCAGTTTGGTGATCTCCTCAAATGGCCGCAGAAGTCTGCATGCGTTGCGCTTGAGCAGCCACTGGCATGGTGAAAAAAAAAACAGCTCCCCAGAACCTGTTCTGCCGCAGAGTTCATACAGGTAGTCGTTAACTGCACGTTTCTGCTGAAGCAGCCTATCAAGCATATAGAAGGTTGAGTTCCATCGCGTCGGGCAATCGCAAATAAGACGTCTGACCGGCAGATTGTGTCGCCGCTGAATGTCAGCAAGGCGAGCCATGGCCGTGTAAGATCTTCTGAAATGGGCCGAGATTTTCCTTGCCTGTCGCAAGATGTCCTGGACCCCAGGGTATTTGACAACGAATCGCTGCACGACCAAGTTTAAGATGTGTGCCATGCATGGCACGTGCGTAATTTTGCCCTGTTTTCAATGCGCTAAGCAGATTGGCACCGTTGTCACACACCACTTTACCAACTGTCAAATTGAGCGGTGTTAGCTACTGATCTGCCTGTGAACGCAAAGCTGAAAGGAGTGCCGGGCCAGTGTGGCTCTTGGCTTCCAGGCACAACAGACGCAGCACGGCATGGCAACGTCTCACCTGGCATGTGGAATAGGTTCTGGGGAGCTTGGGCGGCGCAGCGGAAGAGACGCTAGCAGCGGAAAAGGAGGAGTCAGTTGAGGAGGATGAAGTAGGAGGAGGAGAAGAAGAGGCAGGCCTGCATGCAATCCGTGGCGGTAAAACCAAATCTACACGGGTGCCACACTTGACGGCCGTCAGAAGGTTCACCCAGTGGGCAGTAAAAGTGATATACCTTCCCTGCCCGTGTTTGCTAGACCATGTGTCTGTGGTCAGATGTATCTTGGCACCGACACTGTGTGCCAGAGATACATTCACTTGCCGCTGAACATGGCCATATAGCTCTGGGATGCCCTTCTCTGAGAAATACTTCCTTCCTGGGACTTTCCATTGTGGTGTTCCAATGGCCACAGATTTTTGAAAGGCCTCGGAGTCCACCAGTTTATATGGCAGTAGTTGGTGGGCTATGAGTTCTGACAAGCCAGCCGTCAACCGTTGGGCAAGAGGGTTATCCGGCGTCATAATTTTTTTACGCTCGAACATTAAGCCCACGGAAGCCTGCCCTTTTGCAGAAAAACGTGAGCTTGGCGTGATGGAAGGTGGAGTGGAGGACAATTGTGAGGAGAGAGAAGGAGAAGTAGAAGACGAGGCTGGACGGTGAGAGCCTGCAGTGTGGCTTTGTGTGTTCCGTTGCTCCCACTCGGCTCGGTGATGGCTGCTCATGTGCCTTCTTAAGGCGGTCGTCCCTAGGTGAGTGTTGGGTTTACCACGACTAATGCGTTGACTGCAAAGATTGCAGATTGCAACACTATTGTCAGCAGCGGACACGTTAAAAAAAGCCCACACTGCGGAGCCATGTGCCGGTGTCCTGGGAGCGCCAGATGTGACCGTACATGGTCGATGACTCGCTCCTGATACATTTGCAGTCTGCTTTGTCCCTCCTGTGCAATGTAAGTTATTCCTGCTTCTCCTCCCTATCTGCTGGTCCATATCTCCCTCTGAACTCCCCTCCTCTTCCTCTCTTGTGGGCGCCCACGTGACATCACTAGACACGTCATCATCAACGTCACCTTCCCCACCGCTATAAGTAGAGATCTCGGAGTAGGCAGCAACACCGGGGACCAACCTCCTCCTTGGGCTGATCTGGGTACTGTCGTCAGACTGCTGAGTGGCAGTTGTTGCTGCCTCATCTTCCTGATCCAATACCAAGAGTGGCTGCGCATCGGCGGCCCAGTGGTGTAGTGGTTAGCACTCTCACCTAGCAGTAAGAAGGGTCGCTGGTTCAAATCCCAACCACGACACTACCTGCCTTGAGTTTGCATGTTCTCTCTGTGCCTGCGTGGGTTTCCCCCGGGCACTCCGGTTTCCTCCCACAATCCAAAGACATGCAGGTAGGTAAATTGGCTTCTGTTCAAAATTGGCCCTAGGATATGAATGGGGGCCTTGGATTGTGGGCTCCTTGAGGGTAAGGACCAACATGAGTGTGCAATGTACGGGGATGGGGACAATTGTAGACACTCACTCAGGTTGAACTGGATGGACTGGTGTCTTTATTCAACCTAACTAACTATGAAACTATGGATCGGAAAATAATTCCTGTGACTCAAGCAGAGGGTATATGGTGGTGGTGTTGGTGGCAGTGTCTTTGGGGGTGCACATAGCAGAGAGTGAAGAAGAGGGTGCAGATCGAGAGGATGAGGAGGGTGCAGAAGAGTAAGGCTGAATGAGCCACTCAACCAAGTCTGGTGCATCCTTTGATGTAATCGCACGCACCTTTTGCAATTTGCCACTTTTGCTCAGGCCTGTTGCTCCTGCCCTACCCCTACCACCCCTGCGGAAGGGCCTGCCTCTTCCTCTGCCTGTCATTTTTTAAATGACCCTGTGACAAAAGTCTCTAGAGAAGTGCAGTATGTATGTGGAAGAAGGTATATAACACCCCGCTTCAATCTGTCGTTTTTGGGGGCCACTGGTCTATCACACCAGTTATAATACTTTTTTTTTATTTTTTTATTGCGTTTGTCACTCTTTGTAGTATCGCTGCAGAACCGCTCAGCAGTCACAATGCTGCACAGTGGAAATGCACTATACTATGCTTTCTATATGTGCAAGTATTTTATACGTGTATTACACCCCTATATACTGCACACCAAATAGTACACCTATACCAGTCCTTAGAAGGACCTTTGTGGACCTAATAGTAGCTAGTGAATTGCAGACTGTCCCTGCTCCAAAAACCAAACTGTCCCTCCCTACACTGAGAAACGACCGCTGCAGAATCAGTCAGCAGCACTGCATGCAGTGCACTATAATATGCTTTCTATATTTGAAAGAAAGTATATTATACGTGTATTACAACCCTATATACTGTACACCTATAAAAGGACCTTTGTGGACCTAGTAGCAAGGGATTTGCAGACTGTCCCTGCTCAGAACACCAAACTGTCCCTCAGTCCCTACACTGATAAAAGACAGCTGCAGAATCGGGCAGCAGCACAGCAGTCAGCAGTGCACCATAATATACTTTGTACATTTGAAAGAAAGTATATTATACGTGTACAACCCTATATACTCTACACCTATACCAGTCCTTAAAAGGACCTTTGTGGACCTAATAGTAATAGCTAGTGATTAAACTGACTGTCCCTGCTCCACACAGCGTCCTGTCCCTACACTGACAAAAGACAGCTGCAGAATTGGTCAGCAGTGCACTCAGCAATCACCAGCACAGCAGTCAGCAGCAGTGAACCAGAACCCTATATACTGTACTACATCTATACCAGTCCTTAAAAAGGACTTTTGTGGCCCTAATAGCTAGTGATTTGTGTCACTACAGTCTCTCCCTGCTCCACACAGCGTCCTGTCCCTACACTGACAAAAGACAGAATGTAAAATGGCCGCCAGATCAGGTCTATTTATAAAGGTAGGGGGAATGTCCAATTGTCCATGTGCTGAAATGTCTCAATTAGCTGTCCTGTACCCCATGATGGATGTGTCATCATGGGTCAAAGTTCTTCACAATGTAAACAAATATGGCCGCCGCGAACAGCGCCAGAAGTCTGCCGGTTTGGTGAATCGCGAACTAGCAAAATTTGCCGCGAACCGACCGCCGGGTGAACCGCAAAGGCCATCTCTACTCATGTCATGTCCATCAACCAGAGTACGAGAACTGTTTCCGATTACGCCATTGACTTCCGAACTCTGGCAGCAGAGGCCACTTGGAACAATGAGGCCCTTGTGGCTGCTTTTCTCATGGTCTCTCAGATAACAGCAAAGATGAGATAGTAGCCTGAGACATGCCCACTGAGCTGGAGAATAGGCTTGTGCAATTCGTTTCGTAAAGAATCGAAATTCAGCCGAATTTTGCATCTTTCGGACATTCGGATGCATCCGAATGTCCGAATAAAAAAATAACGGATTACAACGAATACGAAAGAAATATAACGAATGAATAGAATGATTCTGTAATTCTTTAAAGATCTAATGAAACAAAAGGTCAGCTCAAAGTAAATCTTAAAGTCCAATCAGCTAATTAATTTTGTGCCGGAGGTTGGATTACTGGCAAAGTGCATTCCAGAGAACTGAGTTAGAAGGCTGTTGTATTTTATTTGAGCGAGACGTTGTCATTGTGTGTGTTAAAAGATTCAATAAACAAACGACTTTCCAAACTACGAATCATTATCACCAATGTCTATACATACATAAATAGCGAATTTCAACGATTACGAACGAATGAATTCAACACTCTACGAATAATAACGAATTATCCGAAAACGTATTAACGTAACATAATTAATGTAACAGAACTAAATGATGTATTTTAAGAATGACAACGAACCAAAACTAACCAAAATTTTCCGTTGTGCACAAGTCTACTGGAGAAGTTGATCACTTTTCCCATTCTCATTGACTCCAGACTCTGAGAGAGACCTTCCTTTAAGGAGCGCTTGCGGAAGCCTCCTGTATGTTTGGCTCCGAGCTTTGTAGTTCCACCCATGCCTCCCGTGCCTCCCATAGCTCTTGGTACCAAGTCTGCCAGTGAGGTAGAACCCATGCAGTTGGGCTTCACGCGTCTCTCTGCCGATGAGAGAACCTTTAGGAGGAGGGAGAGGTTGTGCCTTTATTGTGGCCAGGCAGGTCACTTTTTGAAGTCTTGGCCTACCCGTCCAGGGAACGCCCGAACCTTGAGGTCCTGTCATGGACAGACCTTAGGTTATCCAGAAGGATAAGCCCCTGGTTTTGGTCACCCTTTCTTGGGCTGAGTCGTCCATCGAGATACAGGCTCTAACCGACTGATGGGAGACCTCTAAAGCCTGCCCATGTGACTCATGAGACTGTTCTATTGACCATGGCCGTAGGGGCTCTTCACCTTGAGACAATCCAATTCCAAGTCATTTCCTCTCCTCATTTTCCAGTGGTTATTGGTTATCCTTGGTTACAGAAGCACAAGTCCTCTTTTGATTGGATTTGTGCTGAGGTTCTTTCCTGGATGCCTCAATGCAGTAAGACATGTTTTCAGAAAGTGGCTAAAGTGCACCTCTTCACTCTCCCCCCTTCCGGAAGAGTACCACGAATTTAGTTTACTTGGTTACTTAGTTTACACCACAAATTTACTTCGGCAAAGGTTAAGCCTGTAGTTTGCCTCCACACCGTATGATTGCGCAATTGACCTTCAACCTTGTGCCACACCCCCTTGTGGCCGGGTTTACCCGTTGTCTGTCTCGGGGGACAAAGCCACGGAGGAGTATACTGCCGACGCATTTTCTCAGGGATTCATCCACAAATCCTCATCTCTGGCTGGTGCTGGCTTCCTCTTTGTGAAGAAGAAGAAGAGTGAACTGAGACCTTTTATTTATTATAGGGGTCTCAATCGTTTCACCATTAAGAATACTTATCCAATTCCATTGACTACAGAGTTATTTGACCGCCTCAAGGGAGCAACATTTTTCACAAAGCTGCACTTGAGAGGGGCATACAATCTCGTGAGGATCAAGGAGGGCGACGAGTGGACAAATGCGATTAATACTAGAACAGGCCATTAAGAGTACCTCGTAATGCTGTTTGGCCTTTGCAATGCTCTGGCGGTGTGTCCTCCCGGATTTGTTGCAGCAATGTGTGGTGGTATATATCTCAACGATATTCTCATATTTTCCAAGTCCCTAGAGAGTCATCACACAGATATCTGTCGTGTGCTTTAGAGGCTGAGAGAAAATAACCTGTAATGTAAACTGGAGAAGTGCGAGTTCCATCGTGAACAGGTTCCATTCCTGGGTTATGTCATTTCTACTGCTGGTTTTTCGATGGACCCAGAGAAACTTTCAGCAGTCCTACAGTGGGCCCGACCCGTGGATTTACGTCCACTGCAATGTTTTCTTGGCTTTGGCAATTATTATCGGAAGTTTGTTCGTAACTTCTCGTCTCTGGTCAAACCCCTGACTGATATGACCAGAAAGGATGGTAATCCACAGAGTTGGTCTCCAGTGTCCATTAAGGCCTTTGAGAGTCTCAAGGCTGCCTTTGTTTCAGCTCCTGTGTTGGCACATCCTGATCCTACGCTAACGCTTGTTCCGTGTGTGCTAAGAGTAAGACACCACAACACATTTCAGTGGGCTTCCTACAACCCTTACCCAAGAGAGAGAGGCCTTGGACCCACCTGTTTATGGATTTTATTGTGGAGTTACCCAACTCCCAGGGAAACACAGTTATCCTTATGGTGGTTGACCGGTTCTCGAAAATGTCCCATTGTATTCCACTTAAGAAGTTACCCACATCCAAAGAACTGGCTTCCATTTTTGATCGGGGGATCTTTTGATTACATGGGCTATCCAAGTTGATCGTCTTGGACAGGGGTAGTCAGTTCGTATCCAGGTTTTGGCGAGCCTTTTGTGCACAGTTGGGAATTCAGCTTTCCTTCTCCTCTGCATATCCCCTGCAGTCTAATGGGGCATCCGAACAAGCCAACCAGTCCTGGGAACAGTTTCTATGTTGCTATATTTCTAACCATCATAACAACTGGTCAGATCTCTTACCGTGGATGGAGTTTGCTTACAATAGTGCTGTCAATAACGCTTCCAGATTGTCTCCATTCATGGCGAATTATGCTTTTCAACCATCCATGTTGCCTGATTCATTTGTTCCTCAGAGTATTCTTGCATTAGATGAGCATCTCTGTGGTCTTCGTCCACTTGGGTACAGGTCCAAGAGTCCTTGCAACGTGCTAACGATAGGTAAATCTCCATGCTGACTGCCAACGCCTACCTGCGCCTTCCTACCAAGTTGGGGACAGGGTCTGGCTGTCATCTCGCAACCTCCGACTCCATTTTCGCTCACTGAAATTGACACCTCGACTTATTGGGCCTTTCCTTATTCTCTGTAGGATCAACCCAGTGGCTTACGCTTTAGACCTTCCTTCTAATATGCGTATTTCGAATGTATTTCTTGTCTCCTTATTAAAACCTTTGATGTGCAACCGCTTTACCACCTCTGTGCCACGTCCTCACCCTGTACAGGTTGAGAACCATGAGGAGTATGAAGTACAGTCCATTGTTGACTCCTGTAGATTCTGTGGGCGCATAGAGTACCTGAATCATTGGAAAGGGTACGTTCCGGAGGAGCGCTCTTGGGTCCGATCCTCAGATGTACATGCCCCTGCCCTCCTCCATGCTTTCCATAGATGTTTTGCCCTCAAATCTGGTGGTCCTCTGGGGAGGGGTCATTGAGGGGGTACTGTCAGGGCTGGGCTCAGCCCTCCCTCCTCAGAGCTCAGGTTGCTCATCTGTTGGTTAATTGCCAGAACTAATTGTTCCACAGTCCCTCACCGGGTGATCATATCCTGCTTGTTAACAAGCCCTGAGGGCTATTTAAGCTGTATGGATTAGACCTCCTGTGCCTTGGCCTACATATCTGGAGACTCTCTGCTCTGTTCCTGTTGAAGACTTGTCTGATGTCTCTTCTTGTTCCTGACAACCCAGAACTTTCTCAGGACAGGATTATAGTCCGGATTATATCATTTAGGGACTTTGTCAGGACAGGATTATGGCCGGTAATGAATAGACGTTTTCTATGAATACATGCCTAATGATGGAATGATGGCTGTCAGGTGCCCAGACTGAGCACTGGGGTTCCATTGCATTGCGTATACTCAGAATATAGTGATCCGTATACTCAGAAGAAGGAGATCTGTATACTCAGAAGATGACCCGTATACTCAGAATATAGTGATCCGTATACTCAGAATATAGTGATCCATATACTCAGAATATAGTGATCCATATACTCAGAAGAAGGAGATCTGTATACTCAGAAGGAGATCCGTATACTCAGAAGAAGGAGATCTGTATACTCAGAAGAAGATGACCCCGTATACTCAGAATAAAGTGATCTGTATACTCAGAAGGTGACCCGTATACTCAGAAGAAGGTGATGTGTATACTCAGAAGGAGATCCGTATATTCAGAATAAAGTGATCTGTATACTCAGAATAAAGTGATGAGTATACTCAGAATAAAGTGATCTGTATACTCAGAATAAAGTGATGAGTATACTCAGAAGAAGGAGATCCGTATATTCAGAATAAAGTGATCTGTATACTCAGAATAAAGTGATGAGTTGTCAGTACTAGAATCCCTTTAGGACCCAGCACAACTCACCTGACACAGCCTGTGTCTGGGAAACAACAGTGATTGGCCAGCTCACGTTTAAATCACCTGTATCAGCATTCAGTCAGCGCTCGTGTTAGAGTTCACTTGTGTTTGATCCAGCTGATATTTGCTCTGTGACTTTCTTGTTTGACCCGGCTTGTGTGACCCTCCTTGCTCGCTTCTGATTCTGTACCGTTTGGATTCTGATCTACCTGTGTATGACACAGCTTGCCTAGACTACGCTTTGCCTGATTCTACTAGTACCCTCATCTGCAGCAGTGAACCACAAGGTCCAGCAATCATCTATCCTCATCTACAGCAGTGAACTACAAGGTCCAGCAATCACCTACCTTCGTCTGCAGCGGTGTACTACAAGTCCCAGCTGACCTGCTCTGCTTAGACCTGCTCATGGTATGTGCTTTGAACTCTTTGTATAATCAGCACACCTGAACTGTTACTTGTTATCTGCACCTAGCCTGACATGAGTATACTCAGAAGAAGGAGATCCGTATACTCAGAATAAAGATATCTGTATACTCAGAAGAAGGAGATCTGTATACTCAGAAGAAGGAGATCCGTATATTCAGAATAAAGTGATGAGTATAATCAGAAGAAGGAGATCTGTATACTCAGAATAAAGTGATCTGTATACTCAGAATAAAGATATCTGTATACTCAGAAGAAGGAGATCTGTATACTCAGAAGAAGGAGATCCGTATACTCAGAATAAACTGATCTGCATACTCAGAATAAAGATATCTGTATACGTAGTCTGCCTACCAGCAGAAGGTGTGATCCCGGCTCACATGGTGAACAGAAAACCACATTGTACAGAAATGAGAGGCGATGTGTTACGGGAACTTCCTGTATGTGAGAGAGCGAGACACCGAGACCTACAGATATGAGTATTGGGGAGGTCAGGGAGGTGGAGACAGCATGTGATGAAGGATGGTGAGATGGTGGTGGTGTGTGATGAAGGATGAGGAGATGGTGGTGGTGTGTGATGAAGGATGGGGAGGTGTGTGATGAAGGATGAGGAGATGGTGGTGGTGTGTGATGAAGGATGAGGAGATGGTGGTGGTGGTGTGTGATGAAGGATGAGGAGATGGTGGTGGTGTGTGATGAAGGATGAGGAGATGGTGGTGGTGGTGTGTGATGAAGGATGAGGAGATGGTGGTGGTGTGTGATGAAGGATGAGGAGATGGTGGTGGTGGTGTGTGATGAAGGATGGTGAGATGGTGGTGGTGTGTGATGAAGGATGAGGAGATGGTGGTGGTGTGTGATGAAGGATGGGGAGGTGTGTGATGAAGGATGAGGAGATGGTGGTGGTGTGTGATGAAGGATGAGGAGATGGTGGTGGTGGTGTGTGATGAAGGATGAGGAGATGGTGGTGGTGTGTGATGAAGGATGAGGAGATGGTGGTGGTGGTGTGTGATGAAGGATGAGGAGATGGTGGTGGTGTGTGATGAAGGATGAGGAGATGGTGGTGGTGGTGTGTGATGAAGGATGGGGAGATGGTGGTGGTGTGTGATGAAGGATGGGGAGATGGTGGTGGTGTGTGATGAAGGATGGGGAGATGGTGGTGGTGTGTGATGAAGGATGGGGAGATGGTGGTGGTGTGTGATGAAGGATGGGGAGATGGTGGTGGTGGTGTGTGATGAAGGATGGGGAGATGGTGGTGGTGGTGTGTGACGAAGGATGAGGAGATGGTGGTGGTGGTATGTGATGAAGGATGGTGGTGGTGTGTGATGAAGGATGAGGAGATGGTGGTGGTGTGTGATGAAGGATAGGGACATGGTGGTGGTGTGTGATGAAGGATGAGGAGATGGTGGTGGTGTGTGATGAAGGATGAGGAGATGGTGGTGGTGTGTGATGAAGGATAAGGAGGTGGTGGTGTGTGATGAAGGATGGGGAGATGGTGGTGGTGTGTGATGAAGGATGAGGAGATGGTGGTGGTGGTGTGTGATGAAGGATGAGGAGATGGTGGTGGTGTGTGATGAAGGATGAGGAGATGGTGGTGGTGTGTGATGAAGAATGGGGAGATGGTGGTGGTGTGTGATGAAGGATGAGGAGATGGTGGTGGTGGTGTGTGATGAAGGATGGGGAGATGGTGGTGGTGGTGTGTGATGAAGGATGGGGAGATGGTGGTGGTGGTGTGTGACGAAGGATGAGGAGATGGTGGTGGTGGTATGTGATGAAGGATGGTGGTGGTGTGTGATGAAGGATGAGGAGATGGTGGTGGTGTGTGATGAAGGATGGGGACATGGTGGTGGTGTGTGATGAAGGATGGGGACATGGTGGTGGTGTGTGATGAAGGATGGGGACATGGTGGTGGTGTGTGATGAAGGATGAGGAGATGGTGGTGGTGTGTGATGAAGGATGAGGAGATGGTGGTGGTGTGTGATGAAGGATGAGGAGATGGTGGTGGTGTGTGATGAAGGATGAGGAGATGGTGGTGGTGTGTGATGAAGGATGAGGAGATGGTGGTGGTGTGTGATGAAGGATGAGGAGATGGTGGTGGTGTGTGATGAAGGATGAGGAGATGGTGGTGGTGTGTGATGAAGGATGAGGAGATGGTGGTGGTGTGTGATGAAGGATGAGGAGATGGTGGTGGTGTGTGATGAAGGATGAGGAGATGGTGGTGGTGTGTGATGAAGGATGAGGAGATGGTGGTGGTGTGTGATGAAGGATGGGGACATGGTGGTGGTGTGTGATGAAGGATGAGGAGATGGTGGTGGTGTGTGATGAAGGATGAGGAGATGGTGGTGGTGTGTGATGAAGGATGAGGACACCACCACCATCTCCTCATCCTTCATCACACACCACCACCATCTCCTCATCCTTCACCACACACCACCACCATCTCTTCATCACACACCACCACCTCCTTATCCTTCATCACACACCACCACCATCTCCTCATTCTTCATCACACACCACCACCATCTCTTCATCACACACCACCACCTCCCCATTCTTCATCACACACCACCACCATCTCTTCATCACACACCACCACCTCCCCATTCTTCATCACACACCACCACCACCTCTTCATCACACACCACCACCACCTCTTCATCACACACCACCATGAGGATTATGAAGTACAGTCAATTGTTTACTCCTGTAGGTTCCGTGGGCCCATACAGTACCTGGTGCATTGGAAAGGGTACGGTCCGGAGGAACGCTCTTGGGTCTCACTCGTACATGCCCCTGTCCTCCTCTGTAATTTCCATAGACATTTTCCCCTCAAGCTTGGTGGTCCTCCGAGGGGGAGGGGTCATTGAGGAGGGGGAACTGTCAGGGATGGGCTCAGCCCTTCCTTCTCTGAGCTGGCCCCTCAGCTGTCGGCTAATTGCCAGCTCCCAGCTCTCCCGACAGTTACTCACCTGTTGATGATATCCTGCTCGTCAGTCCTGCCTACTTAAGCCGTCCAGTCCAGAGGATCTGTCTTTGCCTTGGTCAACATCACAGAGACGTTCTCCTGCATTCCTGTTCAAAGACTTGCTTTACTGACATCCCTTCTGGCTCCAGATCCTGCTTTCTATTCCACTACATTGATCCCTGACTTCTGGCTTGGCTGACTATCCATTACGGTTACTGAACTTTGGCTATGTTTTGACTACGTTTGTTATTTTTACTTTTATTATTAAAGAGGAAGTAAACCCTGATAGGTTTTACTTCCTCTTTTGCTCGCTGCAAATGAAAATCATAATGGGCTAGTATGCACCGCATACTAGCCCATTATGTGCCACTCACCTGCAAAAGCATCTAGCGGTGTCCCCTATGTAGGCAGTGTCCATCTACTTGTCCCTCTTCATTCCGGGCCATGGACTCTGGCTCTGTGATTGGCCCGAGGCACCTGACTTCACTCCCGTTCATGCGCATGGGAGCCGCGATTAACGGCACAGGCTAGGGAAGAAACGGCACTTCGTTTTGTTTCTTCCCTGCGCATACGCCGGTGGAATTTTCGGTGGACTACAAGTGAAATACCTCCTAAACAGCGTATGTTTAGGAGATATTTCCACTACCTATAGGTAAGCCTTATTCTAGGCTTACCTATAGGTAGAAGTCCAAAAAGTGGGGTCACAACCACTATAAACAAGTGGGATTTAACTGTATTTCTGTGTCGGACAGATTTCATGGTTTCTGACAGGTGTAAGGTGCCAGACAGTCTGATCCCCTAGGCTGGTGTAAGGTGCCGGACAGTCTGGTCCCCTAGGCTGGTGTAAGGTGCCGGACAGTCTGGTCCCCTAGGCTGGGGTAAGGTGCCGGGCAGTCTGGTCCCCTAGGCTGGTGTAAGGTGCCAGACAGTCTGGTCCCCTAGGCTGGTGTAAGGTGCCGGACAGTCTGGTCCCCTAGGCTGGGGTAAGGTGCCGGGCAGTCTGGTCCCCTAGGCTGGTGTAAGGTGCCAGACAGTCTGGTCCCCTAGGCTGGTGTAAGGTGTCGGGCAGTCTGGTCCCCTAGGCTGGTGTAAGGTGCCGGGCAGTCTGATCCCCTAGGCTGGTGTAAGGTGCCAGGCAGTCTGATCCCCTAGGCTGGTGTAAGGTGTCGGGCAGTCTGGTCCCCTAGGCTGGTGTAAGGTGCCGGGCAGTCTGGTCCCCTAGGCTGGTGTAAGGTGCCAGGCAGTCTGATCCCCTAGGCTGGTGTAAGGTGCCAGGCAGTCTGATCCCCTAGGCTGGTGTAAGGTGTCGGGCAGTCTGGTCCCCTAGGCTGGTGTAAGGTGCCGGGCAGTCTGGTCCCCTAGGCTGGTGTAAGGTGCCGGGCAGTCTGGTCCCCTAGGCTGGTGTAAGGTGCCGGGCAGTCTGGTCCCCTAGGCTGGTGTAAGGTGCCGAGCAGTCTGGTCCCCTAGGCTGGTGTAAGGTGCCGGGCAGTCTGGTCCCCTAGGCTGGTGTAAGGTGCCGGACAGTCTGGTCCCCTAGGCTGGTGTAAGGTGCCGGACAGTCTGATCCCCTAGGCTGGTGTAAGATGCCGGACAGTCTGATCCCCTAGGCTGGTGTAAGATGCCGGGCAGTCTGGTCCCCTAGGCTGGTGTAAGGTGCCGGGCAGTCTGATCCCCTAGGCTGGTGTAAGGTGCCAGGCAGTCTGATCCCCTAGGCTGGTGTAAGGTGCCGGGCAGTTTTGTCCCCTAGGCTGGTGTAAGGTGCCGGACAGTCTGGTCCCCTAGGCTGGTGTAAGGTGCCGGGCAGTCTGATCCCCTAGGCTGGTGTAAGGTGCCAGGCAGTCTGATCCCCTAGGCTGGTGTAAGGTGCCGGGCAGTCTGGTCCCCTAGGCTGGTGTAAGGTGCCAGACAGTCTGGTCCCCTAGGCTGGGGTAAGGTGCCGGGCAGTCTGGTCCCCTAGGCTGGTGTAAGGTGCCAGACAGTCTGGTCCCCTAGGCTGGTGTAAGGTGTCGGGCAGTCTGGTCCCCTAGGCTGGTGTAAGGTGCCGGGCAGTCTGATCCCCTAGGCTGGTGTAAGGTGCCAGGCAGTCTGATCCCCTAGGCTGGTGTAAGGTGTCGGGCAGTCTGGTCCCCTAGGCTGGTGTAAGGTGCCGGGCAGTCTGGTCCCCTAGGCTGGTGTAAGGTGCCGGGCAGTCTGGTCCCCTAGGCTGGTGTAAGGTGCCGGGCAGTCTGGTCCCCTAGGCTGGTGTAAGGTGCCGAGCAGTCTGGTCCCCTAGGCTGGTGTAAGGTGCCGGGCAGTCTGGTCCCCTAGGCTGGTGTAAGGTGCCGGACAGTCTGGTCCCCTAGGCTGGGGTAAGGTGCCGGGCAGTCTGGTCCCCTAGGCTGGTGTAAGGTGCCAGACAGTCTGGTCCCCTAGGCTGGTGTAAGGTGTCGGGCAGTCTGGTCCCCTAGGCTGGTGTAAGGTGCCGGGCAGTCTGATCCCCTAGGCTGGTGTAAGGTGCCAGGCAGTCTGATCCCCTAGGCTGGTGTAAGGTGTCGGGCAGTCTGGTCCCCTAGGCTGGTGTAAGGTGCCGGGCAGTCTGGTCCCCTAGGCTGGTGTAAGGTGCCGGGCAGTCTGGTCCCCTAGGCTGGTGTAAGGTGCCGGGCAGTCTGGTCCCCTAGGCTGGTGTAAGGTGCCGAGCAGTCTGGTCCCCTAGGCTGGTGTAAGGTGCCGGGCAGTCTGGTCCCCTAGGCTGGTGTAAGGTGCCGGACAGTCTGGTCCCCTAGGCTGGTGTAAGGTGCCGGACAGTCTGGTCCCCTAGGCTGGTGTAGGGTGCCGGGCAGTCTGATCCCCTAGGCTGGTGTAAGATGCCGGACAGTCTGATCCCCTAGGCTGGTGTAAGATGCCGGGCAGTCTGGTCCCCTAGGCTGGTGTAAGGTGCCGGGCAGTCTGATCCCCTAGGCTGGTGTAAGGTGCCAGGCAGTCTGATCCCCTAGGCTGGTGTAAGGTGCCGGGCAGTTTTGTCCCCTAGGCTGGTGTAAGGTGCCGGACAGTCTGGTCCCCTAGGCTGGTGTAAGGTGCCGGGCAGTCTGATCCCCTAGGCTGGTGTAAGGTGCCAGGCAGTCTGATCCCCTAGGCTGGTGTAAGGTGCCGGGCAGTCTGGTCCCCTAGGCTGGTGTAAGGTGCCGGACAGTCTGGTCCCCTAGGCTGGTGTAAGGTGCCGGGCAGTCTGATCCCCTAGGCTGGTGTAAGGTGCCAGGCAGTCTGATCCCCTAGGCTGGTGTAAGGTGCCGGGCAGTCTGGTCCCCTAGGCTGGGGTAAGGTGCCGGGCAGTCTGGTCCCCTAGGCTGGTGTAAGGTGCCAGACAGTCTGGTCCCCTAGGCTGGTGTAAGGTGTCGGGCAGTCTGGTCCCCTAGGCTGGTGTAAGGTGCCGGGCAGTCTGATCCCCTAGGCTGGTGTAAGGTGCCAGGCAGTCTGATCCCCTAGGCTGGTGTAAGGTGTCGGGCAGTCTGGTCCCCTAGGCTGGTGTAAGGTGCCGGGCAGTCTGGTCCCCTAGGCTGGTGTAAGGTGCCGGGCAGTCTGGTCCCCTAGGCTGGTGTAAGGTGCCGGGCAGTCTGGTCCCCTAGGCTGGTGTAAGGTGCCGAGCAGTCTGGTCCCCTAGGCTGGTGTAAGGTGCCGGGCAGTCTGGTCCCCTAGGCTGGTGTAAGGTGCCGGACAGTCTGGTCCCCTAGGCTGGTGTAAGGTGCCGGACAGTCTGATCCCCTAGGCTGGTGTAAGATGCCGGACAGTCTGATCCCCTAGGCTGGTGTAAGATGCCGGGCAGTCTGGTCCCCTAGGCTGGTGTAAGGTGCCGGGCAGTCTGATCCCCTAGGCTGGTGTAAGGTGCCAGGCAGTCTGATCCCCTAGGCTGGTGTAAGGTGCCGGGCAGTTTTGTCCCCTAGGCTGGTGTAAGGTGCCGGACAGTCTGGTCCCCTAGGCTGGTGTAAGGTGCCGGGCAGTCTGATCCCCTAGGCTGGTGTAAGGTGCCAGGCAGTCTGATCCCCTAGGCTGGGGTAAGGTGCCGGGCAGTCTGGTCCCCTAGGCTGGTGTAAGGTGCCAGACAGTCTGGTCCCCTAGGCTGGTGTAAGGTGCCGGGCAGTCTGGTCCCCTAGGCTGGTGTAAGGTGCCGGGCAGTCTGGTCCCCTAGGCTGGTGTAAGGTGGCGGGCAGTCTGGTCCCCTAGGCTGGTGTAAGGTGCCGGGCAGTCTGATCCCCTAGGCTGGTGTAAGGTGCCGGGCAGTCTGGTCCCCTAGGCTGGTGTAAGGTGCCGGGCAGTCTGGTCCCCTAGGCTGGTGTAAGGTGCCGGGCAGTCTGGTCCCCTAGGCTGGTGTAAGGTGCCGGGCAGTCTGGTCCCCTAGGCTGGTGTAAGGTGCCGGACAGTCTGGTCCCCTAGGCTGGTGTAAGGTGCCGGACAGTCTGATCCCCTAGGCTGGTGTAAGATGCCGGACAGTCTGATTCCCTAGGCTGGTGTAAGATGCCGGACAGTCTGGTCCCCTAGGCTGGTGTAAGGTGCCGGGCAGTCTGATCCCCTAGGCTGGTGTAAGGTGCCAGGCAGTCTGATCCCCTAGGCTGGTGTAAGGTGCCGGGCAGTTTTGTCCCCTAGGCTGGTGTAAGGTGCCGGACAGTCTGGTCCCCTAGGCTGGTGTAAGGTGCCGGGCAGTCTGATCCCCTAGGCTGGTGTAAGGTGCCAGGCAGTCTGGTCCCCTAGGCTGGTGTAAGGTGCCGGACAGTCTGGTCCCCTAGGCTGGTGTAAGGTGCCGGGCAGTCTGGTCCCCTAGGCTGGGGTAAGGTGCCGGGCAGTCTGGTCCCCTAGGCTGGGGTAAGGTGCCGGGCAGTCTGGTCCCCTAGGCTGGTGTAAGGTGCCAGACAGTCTGGTCCCCTAGGCTGGTGTAAGGTGCCGGGCAGTCTGATCCCCTAGGCTGGTGTAAGGTGCCGGGCAGTCTGGTCCCCTAGGCTGGTGTAAGGTGGCGGGCAGTCTGGTCCCCTAGGCTGGTGTAAGGTGGCGGGCAGTCTGGTCCCCTAGGCTGGTGTAAGGTGCCGGGCAGTCTGGTCCCGTAGGCTGGGGTAAGGTGCCGGGCAGTCTGGTCCCCTAGGCTGGGGTAAGGTGCCGGGCAGTCTGGTCCCCTAGGCTGGGGTAAGGTGCCGGGCAGTCTGGTCCCCTAGGCTGGTGTAAGGTGCCAGACAGTCTGGTCCCCTAGGCTGGTGTAAGGTGCCGGGCAGTCTGGTCCCCTAGGCTGGTGTAAGGTGCCGGACAGTCTGATCCCCTAGGCTGGTAAGTCTGGAGCACTGCAGTACGGAGACTCTCTGGGACAAAGCAGCGGTCACAAGGTTTATCAGGAGGAGCATGGACCTGAGCAGCAAGAATTTTGCCACCCAAAGGAGAAGTGAGACTGGTGAGAACCGTAGCCAAGATACGAGCAGGAGGAATCACAGGAACCGGAACCGACTTGGAAGTGGAGGAAAATTGCAGTGACAAGGCGTCAGCCTTACATTCTTAGTCTTGAATATGAATGAGACAATGTAATTGGAACGTGGCAAGAAAAGAGCCCATCACACCCTTCTGGGAGAGAGTCGCTTAGCCTCAGACAAGAATGTGAGGTTCTTATGGTCAGTAAGAATAAGAACGGGCACAGTGGTACCTTCAAGGAGATGTCTCCATTCTTTCAGGGCTAAAATGATCGCCAACAGCTCTCTGTCACCAATCTCATAATTGCATTCAGCAGGTGACAATTTCTTGGAAAAGTTGCCACACGGATGCATAGCGCTCTCAGAGTTAGGACG
The DNA here is from genome assembly GCF_037356315.1 of Lithobates pipiens. Classification (NCBI taxonomy): domain Eukaryota; kingdom Metazoa; phylum Chordata; class Amphibia; order Anura; family Ranidae; genus Lithobates; species Lithobates pipiens. Next base: position 536,123,495 of record NW_027507718.1, read on the forward strand.
TTGAGACAGAAGGGTGCCAACTCCAGTCTCAGAAGCATCAACTTCTAGGATAAAAGGCAACGTAGGATCAGGATGTGCCAACATAGGAGCAGAAACAAAGGCAGCCTTGAGAGTCTCAAAGGCCTTAATGGACTCCGGAGACCAACTCTGTGGGTTACCGTCCTTTCTGGTCATATCAGTCAGGGGCTTGACCAGAGACGAGAAGTTACAAATAAACTTCCGATAGTAGTTGGCAAAGCCCAGGAAACGCTGCAGAGGACGTAAACCCACGGGGTCGGGGCCACTGTAGGACTGCCGAAAGTTTCTCTGGGTCCATTGAAAAACCAGCAGTGGAAATGACAGCCCAGGAATGTAACCTGTTCACGATGGAACTCGCACTTCTCTGGTGTGGAGGCAAACTACCGGCTTGACCTTTATCAAAGACATCACTAAAATTGCGGTACTCCTCCGGCAGGGAGGGGAGTGAAGCGGTGCACAGGACCTTGGATACCTTCAGGAAACATGTCTCACTGCATTGTGGTGACCAGAAGAGAACCTCAGCACAGAGCCAATCAAAAGAGGGGTTGTGCCTCTGTAACCAAGGATAACCAATAACCAGCGGAAACCTGGGTGAGGAAATAACTTGGAATTGGATTATCTCATGGAGAAGAGCCCCTACGGCCATGGACAATGGAACCGTCTCATGAGTCACATGGGCAGGCTGTAAAGGTCTCCCGTCAAGAGCCTCAATGGCAAGTGGAGTGTCACGCAGCTGCAGCGCAATCGAGTGCTGCGAAACAAATGCAGCATCAATGAACAGGCCTGCAGCCCCAGAGTCGATTAGAGCCTGTATCTCGATGGACGACTCAGCCCAAGAAAGGGTGACCAAAACCAGGGGCTTATCCTTCTGGATAACTGGGGATGAAACAACGCCACCTAAGGTCTGTCCATGACAGGACCTCAAGGTCCGGGCGTTCCCTGGACGGGTAGGACAAGACTTCAAAAAGTGACCTGCCTGGCCACAATAAAGGCACAATCTCTCCCTCCTCCTAAAGGCTCTCTCATCCGCAGAGAGACACGTGAAGCCCAGGTGCATGGGTTCATCTTCACTGACCAACTCGGTACCAGGAGGCATGGGAGGTGAGGGAGGCATGGGAGGTGAGGGGAGGCATGGGAGGTGAGGGGGATGAGGGAGGTATGGGGGGTGAGGGAGGCACGGGAGGTGAGGGAGGTATCATGGGAGGTGAGGGGAGGCATGGGAGGTGAGGGAGGCATGGGAGGTGAGGGGAGGCATGGGAGGTGAGGGGAGGCATGGGGAGGCATGGGAGGTGAGGGGAGGCATGGGAGGTGAGGGGAGGCATGGGAGGTGAGGGGAGGCATGGGAGGTGAGGGGAGACACGGGAGGTGAGGGGAGGCATGGGAGGTGAGGGAGGCACGGGAGGTGAGGGAGGTATTATGGGAGGTGAGGGGAGGCATGGGAGGTGAGGGAGGCACGGGAGGTGAGGGGAGGCACGGGAGGTGAGGGAGGTATTATGGGAGGTGAGGGGAGGCATGGGAGGTGAGGGAGGCACGGGAGGTGAGGGGAGGCACGGGAGGTGAGGGAGGCACGGGAGGTGAGGGAGGCACGGGAGGTGAGGGGAGGCACGGGAGGTGAGGGAGGCACGGGAGGTGAGGGAGGCACGGGAGGTGAGGGGAGGCACGGGAGGTGAGGGAGGCACGGGAGGTGAGGGAGGCACGGGAGGTGAGGGGGGCACGGGAGGTGAGGGGGGCACGGGAGGTGAGGGGGGCACGGGAGGTGAGGGAGGCACGGGAGGTGAGAGAGGCACGGGAGGTGAGGGAGGCACGGGAGGTGAGGGGGGCACGGGAGGTGAGGGAGGCACGGGAGGTGAGGGAGGCACGGGAGGTGAGGGAGGCACGGGAGGTGAGGGGGGCACGGGAGGTGAGGGAGGCACGGGAGGTGAGGGGGGCACGGGAGGTGAGGGGGGCACGGGAGGTGAGGGAGGCACGGGAGGTGAGAGAGGCACGGGAGGTGAGGGAGGCATGGGTGGGACTACAAAGCTCGGAGGAAAACGTACAGGAGGCTTCCGCAAGCGCTCCTTAAGAGAAAGTCTTTCTCTGAGTCTGGAGTCAATGAGGATGGCAAACGAGATCAAGCTCTCCAGCTCAGTGGGTATATCTCGGGCGGCTATCTCATCCTTGATGGAATCCGAGAGACATGAGAAAAAGCAGCCACGAGGGCCTCATTGTTCCAAGCAACCTCTGCTGCCAGAGTACGGAATTCAATGGCGTAGTCGGCAACAGTTCTCGTACTCTGTCTGATGGACATGAGACACTTGGCAGCAGAAGCGGAGTGTGGGGAACGTCAAAAACCCTTTTAAAGGAGGCCACAAACTGAGGGGAACTCAAGACAACAGGATTTTGCGTCTCCCATAGAGGGTTAGCCCAGACCAAGGATCCCTCAGAAAGCAAAGATATCACAAAACCTACTTTTCTTCTGTGCGTGGGAAACGCCTGGGGCAGCATTTCGAAGTATATCTCAACCTGATTGAGAAACTCTCTGTATTGAACTGGATCGCCCCCAAATCGCTGGGGAAGCGGAGCAGAACCAGACATACCTCTTATAGAGGTAATACTCGAGGCGGGTGCTGCACAGAGACTGGCGCAGCAGCAGGGACGGCCTGCGACTCAGGTTGTACCAGAGCACCCACCGTGGGGGATTCCAGGTGAGCCGTGCGATTCAGGAGCGTTTGTAACGCCAAGGAAAACTGTGGTGCCCACAATGGGCATCACTGATTGGCATGCATTATTGTTTGGCACTGATTGGCATCCATCAGCACGAAACCATACAATACAATGTTGCCTATCAGTGCCCGTCTGTGCTGCCTATCCATGCCAATCCGTGCCAGCTATCAGTGCCAATTTGTGCCACCTATCAGTGTCCATCCGTGTTGCCCATCAGTGCCACATATCAGTGCCCATCAATGCCACCTCATCAGTGCCACTTCATTGGTACCAGCTCATCAGTGCCGCCCCATCAGTGAAGGAGAAAACTTACTTATTTACAAAGTTTTGAAACTGGAACAAAAAAAAAAAAAAAGACCAGCCAGTCTTCATACAGGAACTCAGGAGACCTCTCTATACAGGTGCCCAAGGAGAAGGCCGACATCACCCGGACTGGGCGTCTTCAGGCAGGACTGACGAGCAGGACCATCAATAGGTGAGTCACTGGGGAGAGATAGGAGCCGGTAATTAGCCGACGGCTGAGACCAGCCCTGACATTCCTGTGCCTAGGCACTCCACATAAAGCATTTCTTGTGCCTAGGCACTCCAGATAAAGCACTTCCTGTGCCTAGGCAGTCTAGATAAAGCACTTCCGGTGCCTAGGCACTCCACATAAAGCATTTCTTGTGCCTAGGCACTCCACATAAAGCACTTCCTATGCCTAGGCACTCCAGATAAAGCACTTCCTGTGCCTAGGCAGTCTAGATAAAGCACTTCCGGTGCCTAGGCACTCCACATAAAGCACTTCCTGTGCCTAGGCAGTCTAGATAAAGCACTTCCTGTGCCTAGGCACTCCAGATAAAGCACTTCCTGTGCCTAGGCACTCCAGATAAAGCACTTCCTGTGCCTAGGCACTCCAGATAAAGCACTTCCTGTGCCTAGGCACTCCACATAAAGCACTTCCTGTGCCTAGACAGTCTAGATAAAGCACTTACGGTGCCTAGGCACTCCACATAAAGCACTTCCTGTGCCTAGGCACTCCACATAAAGCACTTCCTGTGCCTAGGCAGTCTAGATAAAGCACTTCATGTGCCTAGGCACTCCAGATAAAGCATTTCTTGTGCCTAGGCACTCCACATAAAGCACTTCCTATGCCTAGGCACTCCACATAAAGCACTTCCTGTGGCTAGGCAGTCTAGATAAAGCACTTCCTGTGCCTAGGCACTCCAGATAAAGCACTTCCTGTGCCTAGGCACTCCAGATAAAGCACTTCCTGTGCCTAGGCACTCCACATAAAGCACTTCCTGTGCCTAGGCAGTCTAGATAAAGCACTTCCGGTGCCTAGGCACTCCACATAAAGCACTTCCTGTGCCTAGGCAGTCTAGATAAAGCACTTCCTGTGCCTAGGCACTCCAGATAAAGCACTTCCTGTGCCTAGGCACTCCACATAAAGCACTTCCTGTGCCTAGGCAGTCTAGATAAAGCACTTCCTGTGCCTAGGCACTGCAGATAAAGCACTTCCTGTACCTAGGCACTGCAGATAAAGCACTTCCTGTGCCTAGGCACTCCAGATAAAGCACTTCCTGTGCCTAGGCACTCCAGATAAAGCACTTCCTGTGTCTAGGCACTCCAGATAAAGCTCTTCCTGATAAAGCACTTACTGTGTCTAGGCACTCCTGATAAAGCAATTCCTGTGCCTAGGCACTGCAGATAAAACACTTCCTGTGTCTAGGCACTCCAGATAAAGCTCTTCCTGATAAAGCACTTACCGTGCCTAGGCACTCCAGATAAAGTACTCCCTGTGCCTAGGCACTCCAGATAAAGCACTTCCTGTGCCTAGGCACTCCTGATAAAGCACTTATTGTACCTAGGCACTCCAGATAAAGCTCTTCCTGATAAAGCACTTACTGTGCCTAGGCACTCCAGATAAAGTACTCCCTTTGCCTAGGCACTCCACATAAAGCACTTCCTGTGCCTAGGCAGTCTAGATAAAGCACTTCCTGTGCCTAGGCACTGTTAATAAAGCCCTTACCGTAACTAGGCACAGATAAAGCACTTCCTGTGCCTAGGCACTCCACATAAAGCACTTCCTGTGCCTAGGCACTCCAGATAAAGCACTTCCTGTGTCTAGGCACTCCAGATAAAGCTCTTCCTGATAAAGCACTTACTGTGTCTAGGCACTCCTGATAAAGCAATTCCTGTGCCTAGGCACTGCAGATAAAACACTTCCTGTGTCTAGGCACTCCAGATAAAGCTCTTCCTGATAAAGCACTTACCGTGCCTAGGCACTCCAGATAAAGTACTCCCTGTGCCTAGGCACTCCAGATAAAGCACTTCCTGTGCCTAGGCACTCCTGATAAAGCACTTATTGTACCTAGGCACTCCAGATAAAGCTCTTCCTGATAAAGCACTTACTGTGCCTAGGCACTCCAGATAAAGTACTCCCTTTGCCTAGGCACTCCACATAAAGCACTTCCTGTGCCTAGGCACTCCACATAAAGCACTTCCTGTGCCTAGGCACTGTTAATAAAGCCCTTACCGTAACTAGGCACAGATAAAGCACTTCCTGTGCCTAGGCACTCCACATAAAGCACTTATTGTACCTAGGCACTCCAGATAAAGCTCTTCCTGATAAAGCACTTACTGTGCCTAGGCACTCCAGATAAAGTACTCCCTGTGCCTAGGCACTCCACATAAAGCACTTCCTGTGCCTAGGCAGTCTAGATAAAGCACTTCCTGTGCCTAGGCACTCCTGATAAAGCACTTCCTGTGCCTAGGCACTGCAGATAAAGCACTTACTGTGCCTAGGCACTCCAGATAAAGCTCTTCCAGATAAAGCACTTCCTGTGCCTAGGCACTCCAGATAAAGCTCTTCCAGATAAAGCACTTCCTGTGCCTAGGCACTCCAGATAAAGCACTTCCTGCGCCTAGGCACTGTTAATAAAGCCCTTACCGTAACTAGGCACTCCAGATAAAGCACTTCCTGTGCCTAGGCACTGTTAATAAAGCACTTTCCGTACCTAGGCACTCCAGATAAAGCACTTTCCGTACCTAGGCACTCCAGATAAAGCACTTATTGTGCCTAGGCACTCCAGATAATGCACTTTCTGCACCTAGGCACTCCAGATATAGTACTCCCTGTGCATAGGCACTGTTAATAAAGCACTTTCCGTACCTAGGCACTCCAGATAAAGCACTTATTGTGCCTAGGCACTCCAGATAATGCACTTTCTGCACCTAGGCACTCCAGATAAAGTACTCCCTGTGCCTAGGTACTCCAGAAAAAGCACTTCCTGTGCCTAGGCACTCCAGAAAAAGCACTTCCTGTGCCTAGACAGTCTAGATAAAGTACTTCCTATGCCTAGGCACTGTCAATAAAGCCCTTACCGTAACTAGACACTCCAGATAAAGCACTTCCTGTGCCTAGGCACTCCAGATAAAGAACTTCCTGTGCCTAGGCACTGTTAATAAAGCACTTCCCGTACCTAGGCACTCCAGATAAAGTACTCCCTGTGCCTAGGTACTCCAGATAAAGCACTTCCTGTGCCTAGGCAGTCTAGATAAAGTACTTCCTATGCCTAGGAACTGTTAATAAAGCACTTTCCGTACCTAGGCACTCCTGATAAAGACCTTCCTGTGCCTAGGCACTCCAGATAAAGCATTCCTGTGCCTAGGCACTCCTGATAAAGCACTTCCTGTGCCTAGGTACTCCTGATAAAGACCTTCCTGTGCCTAGGCAGTCTAGATAAAGCACTTCCTGTACATAGGCACTCCAGATAAAGCACTTCCTGTGCCTAGACAGTCTAGATAAAGTACTTCCTATGCCTAGGCACTGTTAATAAAGCACTTCCCATACCTAGGCACTCCAGATAAAGCACTTATTGTGCCTAGGCACTCCAGATAATGCACTTTATGCACCTAGGCACTCCAGATAAAGCACTTCCTGTGCCTAGGCAGTCTAAAGTACTTCCTATGCCTAGGAACTGTTAATAAAGCACTTTCCGTACCTAGGCACTCCTGATAAAGACCTTCCTGTGCCTAGGCAGTCTAGATAAATCACTTCCTGTGCCTAGGCACTCCCGATAAAGACCTTCCTGTGCCTAGGCACTCCAGATAAATCACTTCCTGTGCTTAGGCACTCCAGATAAAGCACTTCCTGTGCCTAGGCACTCCTGATAAAGCACTTCCTGTGCCTAGGTACTCCTGATAAAGACCTTCCTGTGCCTAGGCAGTCTAGATAAAGCACTTCCTGTGCCTAGGCACTCCAGATAAAGCACTTCCTGTGCCTAGGCAGTCTAGATAAAGCACTTCCTGTACATAGGCACTCCAGATAAAGTACTCCCTGTGCCTAGGCACTCCACATAAAGCACTTCCTGTGCCTAGGCACTCCAGATAAAGTACTCCCTGTGCCTAGGCACTGCAGATAAAGCACCTACTGTGCCTAGGCACTCCTGATAAAGCACTTCCTGTGCCTAGGCAGTCTAGATAAATCACTTCCTGTGCCTAGGCACTCCCGATCTCTCAGCACACGGTATGTGATGATATAAGAAGGACTCGGGGGATAATGTGATAACTATGGAGGAAAATCATCACACAGGTATTCCGCCATTTCTAGTCCTGGCAGCTCCCCACTCTGAGCACACATCTACACCGCCGCCGCCATGTTTATTCCTGGAAGGTTCTGTCCTCACACAGCACAGAGCTGATCGCACACAGCGACCCCTGGCGGCGGGCGGGGGTAGTCCGGGAAGAGCGCCCCTGGCGGTAGGTACGCGCTATAGAGCGGATCCCGGGCGGGGTCGGCAGAGAGAGAAGTCCGGAGAGGACGGCGGAGAGGTGAGTGCGGGTCCCGGGAGAGTCCGGTGTACGGTGTGTGAGAGGCTCTTCCCCCCTGGTGTACGGTGTGTGTGTGAGAGAGACCCCTCACCCTCCCCACGGTGTGTGTGAGAGGAGGTCCCGGCACAACTTTTACCTCACAGACACCCAACTTCACCCGACCGGATACCGACTGATATTACCTCATCCCGACCTATATATCACCTCATAACGACCGTTACTGACTGATATTATCTCATACCGACTGATATCACCTCATACCGACTATTACTGACTGATATTACCTCATACCGACCATTACCGACCGATATCACCTCATACCTACCATTACCGACCGATATCACCTCATAACGACTATTACTGACTGATATTACCTCATCCCGACCGATATATCACCTTATAACGACCGTTACTGACTGATATTATCTCATACCGACCGATATCACCTCATACCGACCGATATCACCTCATACCGACTATTACTGACTGATATTATCTCATACCGACCGATATCACCTCATACCGACTATTACCGACCGATATCACCTCATACCGACTATTACCGACCGATATCACCTCATAACAACTATTACCGACCGATATATCACCTCATAACGACTATTAGTGACTGATATCACCTCATACCAACCATTACCGACTGATCTCACCTCATACCGACCATTACCGACCCATATCACCTCATACCGACCATTACCGACACATATCACCTCATAACGACCATTACCGACCCATATCACCTCATAACGACCATTACCGACCCATATCACCTCATAACGACCATTACCGACCCATATCACCTCATAACGACCATTACCGACCCATATCACCTCATAACGACCATTACCGACCCATATCACCTCATAACGACCATTACCGACCCATATCACCTCATGACGACCATTACCGACCCATATCACCTCATAACGACCATTACCGACTGGTATTACCTCACACCCACCGATATATCCTCATAACGACCATTACTGACCGATAACACCTCATAAAGACCATTACTGACCCATATCACCTCATACCAACCGATATGTCCTTACACCGACCAATAGATCCCCTCATACCAACCATTACTGACTGATATTACCTCATACCAACTGAAATGTTCTCAAACCGACTGACATATCACCTCATACCGACCATTACTGACCCATATCACCTCATACCAACTGATATGTCCTTACTCCGACCAATATATCTCTTCATACCGACCATTACTGGCCAATATCACCTCATACCCACCATTACTCTCGATCTGTCACCTCATATCAAACATTACTGTAAGATCTGTCACCTCATACGACGATATATCGCCTCATACCGACCATGACTGACCGATGTCGCCTCATACCGACCATGACTGACCGATGTCGCCTCATACCGACCATGACTGACCGATGTCGCCTCATACCGACCATGACTGACCGATGTCGCCTCATACCGACCATGACTGACCGATGTCGCCTCATACCGACCATGACTGACCGATGTCGCCTCATACCGACCATGACTGACCGATGTCGCCTTATACCGACCATGACTGACCGATGTCGCCTTATACCGACCATGACTGACCGATGTCGCCTCATACCGACCATGACTGACCGATGTCGCCTCATACCGACCATTACCGACCGATGTCGCCTCATACCGACCATTACCGACCGATGTCGCCTCATACTGACCATTACCGACCGATGTCGCCTCATACCGACCGATGTCGCCTCATACCGACCGATGTCGCCTCATACCGACCGATGTCGCCTCATACCGACCGATGTCGCCTCATACCGACCGATGTCGCCTCATACCGACCATTACCGACCGGTGTCGCCTCATACCGACCATTACCGACCGATGTCGCCTCATACCGACCATTACCGACCGATGTCGCCTCATACCGACCATTACCGACCCATATCGCCTCATACCGACCATTACCGACCCATATCCCCTCATACCGACCATTACCGACCCATATCTCCTCATATGTACATGTCTATATCCTCCTCTGTCTGTATACATGTCTATAGCCGTGTGTGTGATGCACAGAGATGAATCTAATCCTCCTACATAAGGTATACCTGTTTTATCTGCAGCCCTGTAGTCTCTACATGCGTTCAAAGCACACATTTTACACAGCACGTCTGAGCTCCAGAATGATAGTGGGTGGGGATGTGATGTCACACACATGCTCCTGAGTGGAGGGAACTGACGCACCCCCTGTACATAGTGTCAGGGGAACATGTATGGCTGAGGCTGCCAATCATGTGTGGTGTACTAGAGGGGGGGTGGGGCCTTCTGGGATTATCTGGTGACTCTCGGCAGTGTCTTGTGTGGATAGCAGAGGAAGGAGAGAGGGCAGACACATATTGCACTCAGTGCTTTAGGTTGTGAGGTAAGTACACGCTTTAGAGGGATGTACTTTGTTCATATTTCAGAGGTTTACAATCGCTTTCCATTTTGGTTGGCTGAGGGGTTTTGTCAGGGGTGTCCTTTGAATTCTCTGCTATACGTGTTTTCAGTCGATCCCTTCGTCAGGAGAGGGCAGGCCATTGTGTGGAGTACCTGTGGACATCACTGGTGAACCTCCTTTGAGGGTCACGGCCTGTGCTGATGATGTACCTGTTCTGTGGGACACAGGAGGTGGTCTCAGTGATGAAGCAGTATGCTAAGGTTTTCCGGATGGGAGAGGAAGGCGAAGGCTTTGAGCTGCCTGACACCTTCCCAGAGTCCCGGCAGGAAATTCAAGTTTTAGGCATCAAATTTGGTCCCAACGATGACTCGAATTGGGTAAGCGGGCTACAAGATGCCAAGGTTGCCGGCTGGAAGGCTTGGAAACTCTCTTACAGGGAAAGGATTGACCTTATTACAACTTGTCTGATGCGGTATTTCTGTATGTCCGCTTTGTCTGTGATTTGCCCGTCTCTCTCTATACCACGATCTGCAGCTGTTATGGGGGAGCTGACTGAACCTTAAGAGGTCTGTGACCTACCTTCCCGCTTGGGTGGCCTAAATTATGGTTCCTTTCTCTAATGTTTTTGGTAATATGCTGGTAGAGGGACCACCTGGGTGTTTGTCAGTTCTTAGAATGGTGGGTCAGTGAAAAACCTGAGGGCCCGACATGGTCAGCTCCTACCTTGTATTGCCCCATGTCTAAAAAATACTTTGGCGAGTGATGGCGGAGGAAATTAAGTCTTTTCCTAGGAAGGCCCAGGAGAGGGTTGTTGACTAGTTTCAAAAGTATTGGGACACCTGCCTTTACACACACATGACCTTTAATGGCATCCCAGTCTTAGTCCGGAGGGTACAATATTGAGTTGGCCCTTTTGCATCTATAACAGCTTCACCTTTTCTGGGAAGGAGCATCCACAAGGTTTAGGAGGGTGTCTATGGGAATGTTTGACCATTCTTCCAGAAGAGCATTTGTGAGGTCAGGCACTGATGTTGGATGAGAAGGCCTGGCTCGCAGTCTCAGCTCTAATTCATCCCAAAGGTGTTCTATCAGGTTGAGGTCAGGACTCTGTGGACTGTTCCTGCAGTACTAGGTTCTACTCCGGGATGGTCCAGGTCCTTCCTGTATATTCCTCTATAATAGGGACTGTTCCTGCAGTACTAGGCTCTAGTCTGGGATGGTCCAGGTCCTTCCTGTATATTCCTCTATAATAGGGACTGTTCCTGCAGTACTAGGCTCTACTCCGGGATGGTCCAGGTCCTTCCTGTACATGAACGTTCCTCTATAATAGGGACTGTTCCTGCAGTACTAGGTTCTACTCCGGGATGGTCCAGGTCCTTCCTGTATATTCCTCTATAATAGGGACTGTTCCTGCAGTACTAGGTTCTACTCCGGGACGGTCCAGGTCCTTCCTGTATATTCCTCTATAATAGAGACTGTTCCTGCAGTACTAGGCTCTACTCCGGGACGGTCCAGGTCCTTCCTGTATATTCCTCTATAATAGGGACTGTTCCTGCAGTACTAGGCTCTACTCCGGGACGGTCCAGGTCCTTCCTGTACATGAACGTTCCTCTATAATAGGGACTGTTCCTGCAGTACTAGGCTCTACTCCGGGACGGTCCAGGTCCTTCCTGTATATTCCTCTATAATAGGGACTGTTCCTGCAGTACTAGGCTCTAGTCTGGGATGGTCCAGGTCCTTCCTGTATATTCCTCTATAGTAGAGACTGTTCATGCAGTACTAGGCTCTACTCCGGGACGGTCCAGGTCCTTCCTGTATATTCCTCTATAATAGGGACTGTTCCTGCAGTACTAGGCTCTACTCCGGGATGGTCCAGGTCCTTCCTGTATATTCCTCTATAATAGGGACTGTTCCTGCAGTACTAGGCTCTACTCCGGGATGGTCCAGGTCCTTCCTGTATATTCCTCTATAATAGGGACTGTTCCTGCAGTATTAGGCTCTAGTCTGGGATGGTCCAGGTCCTTCCTGTATATTCCTCTATAGTAGAGACTGTTCATGCAGTACTAGGCTCTACTCCGGGATGGTCCAGGTCCTTCCTGTACGTGAACGTTCCTCTATAATAGGGACTGTTCCTGCAGTACTAGGCTCTACTCCGGGATGGTCCAGGTCCTTCCTGTATATTCCTCTATAATAGGGACTGTTCCTGCAGTACTAGGCTCTACTCCGGGATGGTCCAGGTCCTTTCTGTATATTCCTCTATAATAGGGACTGTTCCTGCAGTACTAGGCTCTACTCCGGGACGGTCCAGGTCCTTTCTGTATACAGTCGGGTCCATAAATATTGGGACATGGACACAATTCTCATCTCTTTGGCTCTATACACCACAATGGATTTGAAATGAGAGGAACAAGATGTGCTTTACCTGCAGACTTCCAGCTTTAATTTGAGGTATTTACATCCAAATCAGGTGAACGGTGTAGGAATTACAACAGTTTGTATATTTGCCTCCCACTTTTTAAGGGACCAAAAGTAATGGGACAATTGGCTGCTCAGCTGTTCCATGGCCAGGTGTGTTATTCCCTCATTATCCCATTTACAAGGAGCAGATAAAAGGTCCAGAGTTAATTTCAAGTGTGTTATTTGCATTTGGAATCTATTGCTGTCAACTCTCCAATATGAGATCCAAAGAGCTGTCGGTATCAGTGAAGCCATCATTAGAGTCCATTCACACAGGGGCAACACGACTTCCAGCGCGACTTTGGGAGGCAACCTGGACACGACTTGAGTATGAATCACAGAGCGACTTGGGGCGACTTACAACACGACTTGAAGTCGCCCCCAGGCCGGGAACTTTGGCCGTGGCTAATCACAGAATAATCAGCTCTCGAGGGGGAACTTCACTCCAAATTTTAAATAAAAAAATGGCATGGGTTCCCCTCTAAGAGCATACCAGGCCCTTAGATCTGGTATGCTTTGGGGAAGGGGGGCGCGCTGCGGCCCACCTACCCCGAAGCACTTTGTCCCCGTGTTGATGAAGACAAGGGCCTCTTCCCGACAGCCCTGGCCGTTGGTTGTCAGGGTCTGCTGGCAGGGAGCTTATCGGAATCTGGGAGCCCCCTTTAATAGGGTGGGGGCTGGGATCTGGGTGACCCCTTATGTGAATGAGTAATGGGGTACATCGTACCCCTACCCATTCACCTGAGGGAAAAAAAGTGTCAATAAAAAAACGCACTAGACAGGTTTTTAAAGTAATTTATTAGGCAGCTCTGAGGGTCTTCTTCCGACTTCAGGGGTCTCTTCCGACTCCTCCGCTCTCTCTGGCCTTTTCTCCCGCTCTCCGGCTTCTTCTCCCAGTCTCTGGTTCTTCTGCCAGGCTCCTCTATCTTTTTCCAGCTCTTTTACTAGCATTGGCCCGGTCTTCTGCGTCCTTCTTCCCTCTTCTCTTCTTCCGATGTTGACACGATGCTCTCTCCCGTTGTAATGCCGTGTGCGAGGTGCGCAATGACTTATATAGGCATGGGGCGTGGTCACGGGTGATGTCACAGGGTGACCCCGCCCCTTATTACGTCAAGTCATGTGGCATGCTGGGACTGTGATGTCATAAGGGACAGGGTCACCGCGTGACATCACCCGGTGACCACGCCCAATTCCTATATAAGTCGTCATGCACCTCGCACACGGAATTACAGTGGGAGAGAGTGTCGTGTCAAGAAGGACGGAGAAGACTGGACCATCGCTAGTAAAAGAGCTGGAAGAAGATAGTGGAAGAGGCCGGAGAGAGTGGAGGAGTCGGAAGAGACCCCTGAAGTCGGAAGGAGACCCCCGGAGCTGCCTAATAAATTACTTTAAAAACCTGTCTAGTGTGTTTTTTTTTTTAAATGTTATTTTATTGACGCTTTTTCCCCCAGGTGAATGGGTAGGGGTACGATGTACCCCATACTCATTCACATAGGGTGGGGGGGGCCGGGATCTGGGGGCCCCCTTATTAAAGGGGGCTTCCGGATTCCGATAAAGTTCCCGCCTGCAGACCCCAACAACCAAACCTCATCAACATGGGGACAAGGTGCTTTGGGGTGTGGGGGCCGCCCCCTTCCCCAAAGCACCCACCCCCCATGTTGAGGGCATGTGGCCTGGTACGGTTCATGGGGGGGGGGGGCGCTCACTCGCTTCCTGACCGTCCGGGCTGCGTGCTTTGATAGGGGTCTGGGATGGATTTTGGGGGGACCACCACGCAGTTTTTTCAGCGTAGGGGGTTTCCCTTAAAATCCATATCAGACCTAAGGGCCCGGTTTGCCCTCAGAGGGGATCCCGTGCCGGTTTTTTATTATTAGAGAGGCGACATTGTCGCTTCCAATATAGACAGTGATCCGACTTGGAGGCGACTTCTATTGAATTCTATGGGTACAAGTCGCCTAGAAGTTGGATTGAAGTAGTACAGGAGCCTTTTCTGAAGTCTGAGCGACTGCTGTAGTGTGCTTTAAGACGGCTCCATTCACTTCTATCGATTTTTTTTTTTTTTTTTTTTTTTTCCATGTAGCGTGACTTGAAGTCGGATCCACAGTTGCCCCTGTGTGTATGGACTCTAAAGGCTTGTATACATGATCAGACTTTTTGACAACAAACATGCAAATTAGCTGTTTTGAGGCAATATCCGACCGCGTGTGTACGCTCCATCAGACAAAATTTTGGTTTTCATCTGACTTTTGTTGGCTGTGCAAATGGACAAACTTTTTGACAACATAAGTCCGATGGAGCAAAGTCCGATCGCGTGTACACAAAACCCATCGGACTTTTGTACAAAGTACAAACACGCCATGCTCAGAACCAATGCAAAAGATCCGACAACAATACAGAATTTGACCAAAGGTGGCGCTGGAGTAATTGAACATCCTCTTTTGAAGTGTTGTCAGTACGTTGAAATGTCACTACGTTCGTGTTTGTTGCCTAAAAAGTCCTGCCGTGTGTATGCAATACAAACTTACGGCCTACGCCCTTTGTAGAAAAGTTTGTACAAAGTCCGATCGTGTGTATGGGGCTTTAGGCTGAAAAAAACAAAACAAACCCATCAGAGAGAGATAGCAAAAACATTAGGTGTGGCCAAATCAACTGTTTTGGAACATCCTTAAAAAGAGAGAATACATCGGTGAGCTCAGCAACACCAAAAGACCCGGAAAACCTAAGAAAACAACTGTGGTGACCGAAGAATTCTTTCCCTAGTGTAGAAAACACCCTTCACAACAGTTGGCCAGATCCAGAACACTCTGCAGGAGGTAGGTGTATGTGTGTCGAAGTTATCGATCAGGAGAAGACTTCACCAGAGTGAATACAGAGGGGTCACCACAAGATGTAAACCATTGGTGAGCCTCAAACACAGGAAGGCCAGATTAGAGTTTGCCAAACAACATCTAAAAAAGCCTTCACAGTTCTGGAACAACATCCTATGGACAGAGGAGACCGAGATCAACTTGTACCATGGGAAGAGAAGGAAAGGAGCTGCTCATGATCCAAAGCATACCATCTTATCAGTGAAGCATGGTGGTGGTAGTGTCATGGCGTGGGCATGTATGGCTGCCAATGGAACTGGTTCTCTTGTATTTATTGATGATGTGACTGCTGACAGAAGCAGCCGGATGAATTCTGAAGTGTTTCGGGGCCAATATTATCGGCTCATAGTCAGCAAAATGCTTCAGAACTCATTGGACGGAGCTTCACAGTGCAGATGGACAATGACTCGAAGCATACTGCGAAAGCAACCAAAGAGTTTTTTAAGGAAAAGAAGTGGAATGTTATGCAATAGCCAAGTCAATCACCTGACCTGAATGCGATCGAGCATGCATTTCACTTGCTGAAGGGAAAATGCCCCAAGAACAAGCAGGAACTGAAGACCATTGCAGTAGAGGCCTGGCAGAGCATCACCAGGGATGAAGCCCAGTGTCTGGTGATGTCTCGGCCTTCCAAACTTCAGGCTGTAATTGACTGCAAAGAATCTGCAACCAAGTATTAAAAAGTGAAGGTTTGATAGATGATTGTTAATCTGTCCCATTACTTTTGGTCCCTTTAAAGAGGAAGTAAACCCTGATGGGTTTACTTCCTCTTTCATTCCCTGCAAAGGTAAAGCATAATGGACTACTATGCATCGCATCGCATCGCATCACATAGTAGTCCATTATGTGTCACTTACCTGACACAGGAGCCAGCGAAGTCACCGCTGTCCCCTGTAGTCCGGCGCATCCATCTTCTCAGTGGGGTCTCGCAGCTCCGCCACTGTCATTCGGCGAAGCCGCGATGACGTCACTCCCGCGCATGCGCACGGGAGCCGACACGCGCGGCATCTTCGTCATTGACGATGCCGCGCTCAGTGCGCCTGCGTGCCGCTGTCTACGGCGCATGCGCCCTAGATAGCGGTGCCCATTTTCGGGCAAATATCTCCTAAACCGTATAAGTTTAGGAGATATTTCTTGGACCTACAGGTAAGCCTTACTCTAGACTTACCTGTAGGTCAAAGTGGTTTGTAAGGGTTTACAACCACTTTAAAAAGTAGGAAACGCATGTACAAAGTGTTGTCATTTCTACACCGGTCACCTGATTTGGATGTAAATACAAATTAAAGCTGAAAGTCTGCAGTTAAAGCACATCTTGTTAAAATCCATTGTGGTGGTGTATTAGAGATGGGAAAAAATTCAATTAAAATCTTGAATCCATTTGAGCGGTCAAATCGATTTTCTTTTAGATTTATTTTTTTTCACCAGGACCAGCTCTGACACCGTATCGGTCCTGAGGAGCTGCGGGTAGGAGTTTTTATGTATGTTCCTCTATAATAGGGACTGTTCCTGCAGTGCAAGGCTCTACTCCGGGATGGTCCAGGTCCTTCCTGTACGTCCCTCCTATAGTAGGGACTGTTCCTGCAGTACTAGGCTCTAGTCCAGGTCCTTCCTGTATGTTCCTCTATATTAGGGACTCTTCCTGCAGTACTAGGCTCTACTCCGGGATGGTCCAGGTCCTTCCTGTATGTCCCTGCTATAGTAGGGACTCTTCCTGCAGTACTAGGCTCTAGTCCAGGTCCTTCCTGTACATTCCTCTATAATAGGGACTGTTCCAGGTCCTCCATAGTACCCCGGTTCTGGGACGCAATAGGTGGGGCTTAGAGGGGTGACCAGAACATAGGCAGAGCTTTGTGTGTGTGTAATATTCATACAGAGCTCAGCCCAGTTTGTTGGAGGTGGGGTCTGGATAGATCAGGTGGGAGGGGCAGTGACCAGACCACATTCTCATTACTTGCCCTTATTTTCCAGGTCATGTGACTTTGAGGGGGTCTTTTTTTTAAGGTGGAGACATTACTGTCCACCTTGTGTGAGGAAGAACCTTCAGCTCCCACAATGCTCTGCTTCACTGAGCTATTTATACATATATACCGTCATCTGTCATCATCCTCCACATCTCCACTGCCGTCCATTGTCATGTGAGGGGGGGTACAATATACAGGGAATCTATGTGTCGTATCTGTAGTACAGTATACGGGGAATCTATGTGTCGTATCTGTAGTACAGTATACGGGGAAGCTATACGTCGGATCTGTAGTACAGTATACGGGGAATCTATGCGTCGTATCTGTAGTACGGTATACGGGGAATCTATGCGTCGTATCTGTAGTACGGTATACGGGGAATCTATGCGTCGTAGCTGTAGTACAGTATACGGGGAAGCTATACGTCGGATCTGTAGTACAGTATACGGGGAATCTATGCGTCGTATCTGTAGTACGGTATACGGGGAAGCTATGCGTCGTATCTGTAGTACGGTATACGGGGAAGCTATGCGTCGTATCTGTAGTACAGTATACGGGGAAGCTATGCGTCGTAGCTGTAGTACAGTATACGGGGAAACTATGCGTCGTAGCTGTAGTACAGTATACGGGGAAGCTATGCGTCGTAGCTGTAGTACAGTATACGGGGAAGCTATGCGTCGTAGCTGTAGTACAGTATACGGGGAAACTATGCGTCGTAGCTGTAGTACAGTATACGGGGAAGCTATGCGTCGTAGCTGTAGTACAGTATACGGGGAAGCTATGCGTCGTAGCTGTAGTACAGTATACGGGGAAGCTATGCGTCGTAGCTGTAGTACAGTATACGGGGAAGCTATGCGTCGTAGCTGTAGTACAGTATACGGGGAAGCTATGCGTCGTAGCTGTAGTACAGTATACGGGGAAGCTATCCAAACCATAACATCTCAAACAATTTGGCAATGCTGAAATGTGTTTCTGCCAATAAAGCTTGTCTAAATATTAACCAATCGATCTCACGGGAACTTCCATCAACACTCTGCTGACGGTATATTCTTGTATATTAGTGTGTGTGTGTGTGTGTGTGTGTAATATAGAGACATATTTCTGTATCTATAGCACAGTATACGGTATATCCATATTTCTCTAGTACAGTATACGGTATATCCGTATTTCTCTGCCCTCACACTCCGCTCACACGCACTCACTTCCTGTTGCTTCATCCTCACACACATCCTCTTGTTGACTGTTTCCTCCCCACCCCCCGCTATGTATACAGTGTGTGTATATATCCTCAGCACATATGTCTGTGTGACCGTCCCACCCCGGCCTCCCCTGTCCCTGCGATGTCCTCCACACTCTCCTCTATTACTCCTTCCTGTCCTTCCTTCCCTTCTCTACCATCTCTGGTCCTCTCAGCTGTTCTTCTTTATTGGACTATCCTTCTTTCCGCAGTCCTAAGTGTCCCACCCCCCCCCCCCCCCACCAAAATGCTCTGTTTTCCTGGTTCATTATTATCCCCCCCTCTCTACCTTCTCTCTGTCCCCCTCTCTACCTTCCCTTCTCTGTCCCCCCTCTCTACCTTCCCTTCTCTCTGTCCCCCCCCCTCTCTACCTTCCCTTCTCTCTGTCCCCCCCCCCTCTCTACCTTCCCTTCTCTCTGTCCCCCCCCCTCTCTACCTTCCCTTCTCTCTGTCCCCCCTCTCTACCTTCCCTTCTCTCTGTCTCCCTTCCCTTCTCTCTGTCCCCCCTCTCTCTCTCCCTTCTCTCTGTCGCCCCCCGTTTTTCAGCAGTCGGGGCTGGGTAACTCGTCACAGTTGAGGGAAAGATAGATGGTGATAAATACAGGGATATTCTTGAGGAAAACCTGTAGGACGGAGGTTCACCTTCCAGCAGGACAATGACCCCAAACACACTGCTAGAGCAACACTTGAGTGGTTTAAGAGGAAACATGGAAATGTGTTGGAATGGCCTAGTCAAAGCCCAGACCTCAATCCAATAGAAAATCTGTGGTCAGACTTAAAGACTGTTGTTCACAAGGCGCAAACCATCCAACCTGAAGGATCTGGAGCAGTTTTGCAAGGAGGAGGAATGGGCAAAAATGCCAGTGGTGAGATGTGGGAAGACTCATAGAGACTTATCCAGAGGGACTTGGAGCTGTGATAGCCGCAAAAGGGGGCGCTACAAAGTATTGACTTTAGCGGGGTGAATAGTTCTGCACATTGACTTCTGTTATTTTGTCCTATTTGTTTGCTTCACAATGAAAAAAAAATAAATCTTCCAAGTTGTGGGCGTGTTCTGTATATTAAATGATGCAAATCCTCAAACGATCCGTGTTATTCCAGGCTGTGAGGCAACAAAACACGAAAAATGCCAAGGGGGTGAATACTTTTGCAAGGCACTGTACTTGGTGGTGTTGTGATCTGGAGGAGGAGGATCGAATCTCTGAAACGTATAGAACTGTCTGGGGTGACATATATATGATTACATGCCTCAAGGATACGCCTGTTTTGTACTCATTCTGCCCCAGTCATTTTCTTTGTACACTTTGAATACCTGAAGCTGACTATTGAGTACGGGTGTGACTGGAGCAGAATGTGTGCCCCGGGGTGATGCTTTGTGTCAGGTGTGGGAGAGGCTGGAAATACCGGATCTCAGCCGATGACTGGATGAGGAGTAGAGAACAGATTTCTTTCTGCTGATCTCAGCCAATGACTAGTAAAGATGCAGAGAACGGCCTTCTCTCTGCTGACCTGATCAGATCTTACCTGATGATTTGGGGAGGAGCAGAGAACGGCCTTCTCTCTGCTGACCTGACCAGATCTTACCTGATGATTTGGGGAGGAGCAGAGAACGGCCTTCTCTCTGCTGACCTGACCAGATCTTGGCTGATGATTTGGAGAGGAGCAGAGAACGGCCTTCCCTCTGCTGACCTGACCAGATCTTGCCTGATGATTTGGAGAGGAGCAGAGAACGGCCTTCCCTCTGCTGACCTTCTACACCCATCTATGACCGACACAGTCCACACCTTCTACACACATCTATGGCTGACACAGTCCACACCTTCTACACACATCTATGGCTGACACAGTCCACACCTTCTACACCCATCTATGGCTGACACAGTCCACACCTTCTACACCCATCTATGACCGACACAGTCCACACCTTCTACATCCATCCATGATCGACACAGTCCACACCTTCTACACACATCTATGGCTGACACAGTCCACACCTTCTACACCCATCTATGACTGATACAGTCCACACCTTCTACACCCATCTATGACCAACACAGTCCACACCTTCTACACCCATCTATGATCGACACAGTCCACACCTTCTACACCCATCTATGATCGACACAGTCCACACCTTCTACACACATCTATGATCGACACAGTCCACACCTTCTACACACATCTATGGCTGACACAGTCCACACCTTCTACACCCATCTATGGCTGACACAGTCCACACCTTCTACACCCATCTATGACCGACACAGTCCACACCTTCTACATCCATCCATGATCGACACAGTCCACACCTTCTACACACATCTATGGCTGACACAGTCCACACCTTCTACACCCATCTATGACTGATACAGTCCACACCTTCTACACCCATCTATGACCAACACAGTCCACACCTTCTACACCCATCTATGATCGACACAGTCCACACCTTCTACACCCATCTATGATCGACACAGTCCACACCTTCTACACCCATCTATGATCGACACAGTCCACACCTTCTACACCCATCTATGATCGACACAGTCCACACCTTCTACACCCATCCATGACTGACGCAGTCCACACCTTCTACACCCATCTATGACCGACACAGTCCACACCTTCTACACCCATCTATGACCGACACAGTCCACACCTTCTACACCCATCTATGACCGACACAGTCCACACCTTCTACACCCATCTATGACTGACACAGTCCACACCTTCTACACCCATCCATGACTGACACAGTCCACACCTTCTACACCCATCCATGACTGACGCAGTCCACACCTTCTACACCCATCTATGACCGACACAGTCCACACCTTCTACATCCATCTATGACCGACACAGTCCACACCTTCTACATCCATCTATGACCGACACAGTCCACACCTTCTACACCCATCTATGGCTGACACAGTCCACACCTTCTACACCCATCTATGGCTGACACAGTCCACACCTTCTACATCCATCTATGACCGACACAGTCCACACCTTCTACATCCATCTATGACCGACACAGTCCACACCTTCTACACCCATCTATGGCTGACACAGTCCACACCTTCTACACCCATCTATGGCTGACACAGTCCACACCTTCTACACCCATCCATGACTGACGCAGTCCACACCTTCTACACCCATCTATGACCGACACAGTCCACACCTTCTACATCCATCTATGACCGACACAGTCCACACCTTCTACATCCATCTATGACCGACACAGTCCACACCTTCTACACCCATCTATGGCTGACACAGTCCACACCTTCTACACCCATCTATGGCTGACACAGTCCACACCTTCTACATCCATCCATGATCGACACAGTTCACACCTTCTACATCCATCCATGACCGACACAGTTCACACCTTCTACATCCATCCATGACTGACACAGTCCACACCTTCTACATCCATCCATGACTGACACAGTCCACACCTTCTACACCCATCCATGGCTGACACAGTCCACACCTTCTACACCCATCTATGACCGACACAGTCCACACCTTCTACACCCATCTATGACCGACACAGTCCACACCTTCTACACCCATCTATGACTGACACAGTCCACACCTTCTACACCCATCCATGACTGACACAGTCCACACCTTCTACACCCATCCATGACTGACGCAGTCCACCCCTTCTACACCCATCTATGACCGACACAGTCCACACCTTCTACACCCATCTATGACCGACACAGTCCACACCTTCTACATCCATCTATGACCGACACAGTCCACACCTTCTACATCCATCCATGACCGACACAGTCCACGCCTTCTACACCCATCCATGACCGACACAGTCCATGCCTTCTACATCCATCTGCTGACCTGACTAGATCTTGGCTCATGATTTGGAGAGGTGCAGAGAACGGCCTTCCCTCTGCTGACCTGACCAGATCTCGGCTGATGATTTGGAGAGGAGCAGAGAACGGCCTTCCCTCTGCTGACCTGACCAGATCTTGCCTGATGATTTGGAGAGGTGCAGAGAACGATCTTCCCTCTGCTGACCTGACCAGATCTTGGCTGATGATTTGGCGAGGAGCAGAGAACGGCCTTCCCTCTGCTGACCTGACCAGATCTTGGCTGATGATTTGGCGAGGAGCAGAGAACGGCCTTCCCTCTGCTGACCTGACCAGATCTTGCCTGATGATTTGGAGAGGTGCAGAGAACGGCCTTCCCTCTGCTGACCTGACCAGATCTTGCCTGATGATTTGGCGAGGAGCAGAGAACGGCCTTCCCTCTGCTGACCTGACCAGATCTTGGCTGATGATTTGGAGAGGAGCAGAGAACGGCCTTCCCTCTGCTGACCTGACCAGATCTTGGCTGATGATTTGGAGAGGTGCAGAGAACGGCCTTCCCTCTGCTGACCTGACTAGATCTTGGCTGATGATTTGGAGAGGAGCAGAGAACGGCCTTCTCTCTGTTGACCTGACCAGATCTTGCCTGATTTGGAGAGGAGCAGAGAACGGCCTTCCCTCTGCTGACCTGACCAGATCTTGCCTGATGATTTGGAGAGGAGCAGAGAACGGCTTTCCCTCTGCTGACCTGACCAGATCTTGTCTGATGATTTGGAGAGGTGCAGAGAACGGCCTTCTCTCTGCTGACCTGACCAGATCTTGGCTGATGATTTGGAGAGGTGCAGAGAACGGCCTTCTCTCTGCTGACCTGACCAGATCTTGCCTGATGATTTGGAGAGAAGCAGAGAACGGCCTTCTCTCTGCTGACCTGACCAGATCTTGGCTGATGATTTGGAGAGGTGCAGAGAACGGCCTTCTCTCTGCTGACCTGACCAGATCTTGGCTGATGATTTGGAGAGGTGCAGAGAACGGCCTTCTCTCTGCTGACCTGACCAGATCTTGGCTTATGATTTGGAGAGGTGCAGAGAACGGCCTTCCCTCTGCTGACCTGACCAGATCTTGGCTGATGATTTGGAGAGGAGCAGAGAACGGCTTTCCCTCTGCTGACCTGACCAGATCTTGGCTGATGATTTGGAGAGGTGCAGAGAACGGCCTTCCCTCTGCTGACCTGACCAGATCTTGGCTGATGATTTGGAGAGGAGCAGAGAACGGCCTTCCCTCTGCTGACCTGACCAGATCTTGGCTGATGATTTGGAGAGGTGCAGAGAACGGCCTTCTCTCTGCTGACCTGACCAGATCTTGGCTGATGATTTGGAGAGGTGCAGAGAACGGCCTTCTCTCTGCTGACCTGACCAGATCTTGTCTGATGATTTGGAGAGGTGCAGAGAACGGCCTTCCCTCTGCTGACCTGACCAGATCTTGGCTGATGATTTGGAGAGGAGCAGAGAACGGCCTTCCCTCTGCTGACCTGACCAGATCTTGGCTGATGATTTGGAGAGGTGCAGAGAACGGCCTTCCCTCTCCTGACCTGACCAGATCTTGGCTGATGATTTGGCGAGGAGCAGAGAACGGCCTTCCCTCTGCTGACCTGACCAGATCTTGGCTGATGATTTGGAGAGGAGCAGAGAACGGCCTTCTCTCTGCTGACCTGACCAGATCTTGGCTGATGATTTGGAGAGGAGCAGAGAACGGCCTTCTCTCTGCTGACCTGACCAGATCTTGCCTGATGATTTGGAGAGGTGCAGAGAACGGCCTTCCCTCTGCTGACCTGACCAGATCTTGGCTGATGATTTGGAGAGGTGCAGAGAACGGCCTTCCCTCTGCTGACCTGACCAGATCTTGGATGATTTGGAGAGGAGCAGAGAACGGCCTTCTCTCTGCTGACCTGACCAGATCTTGCCTGATGATTTGGAGAGGTGCAGAGAACGGCCTTCCCTCTGCTGACCTGACCAGATCTTGGCTGATGATTTGGAGAGGTGCAGAGAATGGCCTTCCCTCTGCTGACCTGACCAGATCTTGCCTGATGATTTGGAGAGGTGCAGAGAACGGCCTTCCCTCTGCTGACCTGACCAGATCTTGGCTGATGATTTGGAGAGGAGCAGAGAACGGCCTTCTCTCTGCTGACCTGACCAGATCTTGCCTGATGATTTGGAGAGGTGCAGAGAACGGCCTTCCCTCTGCTGACCTGACCAGATCTTGGCTGATGATTTGGAGAGGTGCAGAGAATGGCCTTCCCTCTGCTGACCTGACCAGATCTTGGATGATTTGGAGAGGAGCAGAGAACGGCCTTCTCTCTGCTGACCTGACCAGATCTTGCCTGATGATTTGGAGAGGTGCAGAGAACGGCCTTCCCTCTGCTGACCTGACCAGATCTTGGCTGATGATTTGGAGAGGAGCAGAGAACGGCCTTCCCTCTGCTGACCTGACCAGATCTTGGATGATTTGGAGAGGTGTATAGAACGGCTTTCTCCACAGCCGAGCTGACCGGCTCTCAGACGATGACTCCCAGATAGACCGGACATTAGTGATTTTTGACTGACAGATCTCACAGACTTACTGCTCTACCTATAAATAAAAAAAACGCCTTTGGTGGGTCTGACCCATTAAATTCCTGGTCATAATTGTGTATGGGGGTGATCTGTCTATGATTGGATCACCCCCTGTACTGTCTCTGTATGGGGGATGGGAATAGTGTATGGTGGTGATATGTCCATCTATTATAGGATTTCTATACATCGCCGTCCTGTCAGTATCTGTGGCCAGTTCAGGGGGCTTCATTCTGCTGATTCACCCATGTGGTGGCTCCCCGGCGTCACCGGCTTTGTGGTTTTATTATCTGTGTGCTGCGTCCTTCCTTTTCCTCCCAGCAAAGAGTAAAAATATTTTACAGGATGTCTGTTCCGTCCAAACCCCGATACGGCATCACGGACCACACTGACGGAGCAGACAACGTGTGTATTCCACACAGAGTCCACACTGACAGAGCAGCCGAGGTGTGTGTTTAATATGACTGCCACAGTCCACACCTTCTACACCCATCCATGACTGACACAGTCCACACCTTCTACACCCATCTATGACTGCCACAGTCCACACCTTCTACACCCCTCTATGACTGACACAGTCCACACCTTCTACACCCATCTATGACTGACACAGTCCACACCTTCTACACCCATCTATGACTGCCACAGTCCACACCTTCTACATCCATCCATGACTGACACAGTCCACACCTTCTACACCCATCTATGACTGACACAGTCCACACCTTCTACATCCATCCATGACTGACACAGTCCACACCTTCTACATCCATCCATGACTGACACAGTCCACACCTTCTACATCCATCCATGACTGACACAGTCCACACCTTCTACATCCATCCATGACTGACACAGTCCACACCTTCTACACCCATCTATGAACAACACAGTCCACACCTTCTACATCCATCCATGACTGACACAGTCCACACCTTCTACATCCATCCATGACCGACACAGTCCACACCTTCTACACCCATCTATGACTGACACAGTCCACACCTTCTACATCCATCCATGACCGACACAGTCCACACCTTCTACACCCATCCATGACCGACACAGTCCACACCTTCTACACCCATCTATGACCGACACAGTCCACACCTTCTACACCCATCTATGACTGACACAGTCCACACCTTCTACACCCATCTATGACTGACACAGTCCACACCTTCTACACCCATCTATGACCGACACAGTCCACACCTTCTACACCCATCCATGCCCGACACAGTCCACACCTTCTACACCCATCTATGACTGACACAGTCCACACCTTCTACACCCATCTATGACTGACACAGTCCACACCTTCTACACCCATCTATGACTGACACAGTCCACACCTTCTACACCCATCTATGACTGACACAGTCCACACCTTCTACACCCATCTATGACTGACACAGTCCACACCTTCTACACCCATCTATGACTGACACAGTCCACACCTTCTACACCCATCTATGACCGACACAGTCCACACCTTCTACACCCATCCATGCCCGACACAGTCCACACCTTCTACACCCATCTATGACCGACACAGTCCACACCTTCTACACCCATCTATGACTGACACAGTCCACACCTTCTACATCCATCCATGACTGACATAGTCCACACCTTCTACATCCATCTATGACTGACACAGTCCACACCTTCTACATCCATCCATCCATGACCGACACAGTCCACACCTTCTACACCCATCTATGACTGACACAGTCCACACCTTCTACATCCATCCATGACTGACACAGTCCACACCTTCTACACCCATCTATGAACAACACAGTCCACACCTTCTACATCCATCTATGACCGACACAGTCCACACCTTCTACATCCATCTATGACCGACACAGTCCACACCTTCTACATCCATCCATGACTGACACAGTCCACACCTTCTACATCCATCCATGACCGACACAGTCCACACCTTCTACACCCATCTATGACTGACACAGTCCACACCTTCTACATCCATCCATGACCGACACAGTCCACACCTTCTACACCCATCCATGACCGACACAGTCCACACCTTCTACACCCATCCATGACCGACACAGTCCACACCTTCTACACCCATCTATGACCGACACAGTCCACACCTTCTACACCCATCTATGACCGACACAGTCCACACCTTCTACACCCATCTATGACTGACACAGTCCACACCTTCTACACCCATCCATGACTGACACAGTCCACACCTTCTACACCCATCCATGACTGACACAGTCCACACCTTCTACACCCATCTATGACTGACACAGTCCACACCTTCTACATCCATCCATGACCGACACAGTCCACACCTTCTACACCCATCCATGACCGACACAGTCCACACCTTCTACACCCATCTATGACCGACACAGTCCACACCTTCTACACCCATCTATGACTGACACAGTCCACACCTTCTACACCCATCTATGACTGACACAGTCCACACCTTCTACACCCATCTATGACTGACACAGTCCACACCTTCTACATCCATCCATGACCGACACAGTCCACACCTTCTACATCCATCCATGACCGACACAGTCCACACCTTCTACACCCATCCATGACCGACACAGTCCACACCTTCTACACCCATCTATGACCGACACAGTCCACACCGTCTACACCCATCTATGACTGACACAGTCCACACCTTCTACATCCATCTATGACTGACACAGTCCACACCTTCTACACCCATCTATGACTGACACAGTCCACACCTTCTACACCCATCTATGACCGACACAGTCCACACCGTCTACACCCATCTATGACTGACACAGTCCACACCTTCTACACCCATCTATGACTGACACAGTCCACACCTTCTACACCCATCCATGACTGACACAGTCCACACCTTCTACATCCATCCATGACCGACACAGTCCACACCTTCTACACCCATCTATGAACGACACAGTCCACACCTTCTACACCCATCTATGACTGACACAGTCCACACCTTCTACACCCATCTATGACTGACACAGTCCACACCTTCTACCCCCATCTATGACTGACACAGTCCACACCTTCTACACCCAGCTATGACCGACACAGTCCACACCTTCTACACCCATCTATGACTGACACAGTCCACACCTTCTACCCCCATCTATGACTGACACAGTCCACACCTTCTACACCCAGCTATGACTGACACAGTCCACACCTTCTACACCCATCTATGACCGACACAGTTCACACCTTCTACACCCATCTATGACCGACACAGTTCACACCTTCTACACCCATCTATGGCCGACACAGTCCACACCTTCTACACCCATCTATGACCGACACAGTCCACACCTTCTACATCCATCCATGACTGACACAGTCCACACCTTCTACACCCATCTATGACCGACACAGTCCACACCTTCTACACCCATCTATGACCGACACAGTCCACACCTTCTACACCCATCCATGACTGACACAGTCCACAAATTCTGCTATATCCTGTAATAACGAGTTGACTTTTCATCTTAATACTTTTCTCTTTCTGCACGGATATTTCTTTTTTTGGAGCGTTCTCCCTCGTTGGCCGTTCTGATTCACACAAGAAGCAGCCAAGATAAACACTGTAGTTAGGATATCTGTCTGAGAAGAGTGAGAACCTGCATAGGGTACGAAGGACTAAACAATCAAGTGGGGCTTAGTTCCACCCAGTCACTGGGGGTCAGCTTTACTGTGTGAGGGGAGGGGTCCTAGAAAGGCTGTGTGCTCATTGTGTACATGGCCGGGATATCTGACATTCCACCATAGCAATAGTCAGCTGAGCTGTCGCTGTGTAATCCTGATTGATACACCATCCCCATTGTACATACCTCCCCCCCACCACCGATATACATGCTATCCCCCCGTGTACATACCATCCTACCCCCCCCCCCAGTGTACATGCCATCCTGCCCCCTTCTACCCAGTATACACCCCATTCCATCCCTGTAAAATTATAATACGTCCCCCCTTTTCTTGTACAATGTAATATACCATTTCCGTCCCTG
Organism: Lithobates pipiens; assembly: GCF_037356315.1. NCBI lineage: Eukaryota > Metazoa > Chordata > Amphibia > Anura > Ranidae > Lithobates > Lithobates pipiens. The sequence continues at coordinate 536,152,499 of NW_027507718.1, forward strand.
TACAATATAATTTACCCCCCCTTGTTGCCTTATTTTATAGCTATATGGTCTTCTTCATTGAGTCCATCTTTGACCTCCCTGCAGCCCTAGAAGGGGCTGGGCCACCGGTCCCTGTGACCATCTCTGACTCCAGATTCAAACTCTCAACAGCCTGTTTCTAAAGAGCCTTTCAGAAAAGCCGCAGTCTCCCGGGTTCTGAACAGGTCTGTGGCCCTGTCTCTCCTGATCAGATTGGCCTTGCCTTATTCCTTCAGCTTATTCATATGACTGAGGAAGTTTCTTCCTCCCATTCCTGGGGCATTCCACTTGTTTTATCCCCTGAGTCTACTGTCTGGTCCTTCACAACAAATTGTCCTCGCCATATCAGGGGATCTTCCCACAACAACGTTTCCTGTGTGGACTCCATTGGACACCATCTGCATAAGGAAAGTTGCCTGACCCCTTCCCTGGATGATGTGGAAAGTATTATTCTCAAATCAACTGTCCTTTCAAACCATGTTGCCTTGGAGACTGGCTTCTCTCAACCAGTAGCTTGTGCGCCTCGAGTCCCATGGGACATAGAAATTTTGTTGGCGGTCCTTGTAATATCAGGCACAACACCTTGCCTTCCTGCTGTGGGTACTCTACAGGGGGCAGAGTATGGGTAGAGGACTTTGTGGGACCTCTTCGCCAGGAAATTCTGTGGAATGCCTTCCCTTTTCCTGCCTTTAATCAGGAAAATCAACTTTAGCTGCCCATAGATGGTTTAAATCTCAGCCAGTTCAGTAGGGACTGGCCGCGATTCGACTCATCTATGGGCAGGCTGATTGTACCCGAGTCGGCCAATGGATTGATTTGGGTACAATCAGCCTGCCCAAAGATGTATGGACTTTTGGCATGCGATATATTGCCAGCAGTAGTCCCTGTGTTTTCCCGGCAGGGGTGCCTCCCCTCCCCATGGGGGAACACAATAGCGCTGCGGGCGGGATTCCCCCATCAACACTGACTGTGAGCCTTGGTTGCAGGAATGAAAATTGATCCATCAATGGGCCGTCCCTCGTGTCATGCCTGGTGATGTTCTCTGGTCTTGGAGGGGTCCGGAGATTCCTTTTTATCTATGGTTGAGGTTTGTCAGACTCCACGGCGTTCTTCTGCAGCTCCCTAGTGTCACCTAGAGGTGTTGGAAAGGACATTTTCATTTTTTGTCTCTGTGTCTGTTGGTGGTCTCTGACTCTCATATCCGGGGCTGATGGCTCATTTTTATTCCTGCCTACCCTTGTGGCAATGCCTTCTATGCACCCTCTTTGTTCTGTCACGTGGGATTGAACCCTTAAATATACCCTCTTTGTTCTGTCATGTGGGATTGAACCCTTAAATCTACCCTCTTTGTTCTGTCACGTGGGATTGAACCCTTAAATATACCCTCTTTGTTCTGTCACGTGGGATTGAACCCTTAAATCGACCCTCTTTGTTCTGTCACGTGGGATTGATCCCTTAAATCTTCTAGTAGGTTCAGAATTATCTACACGCCCTCATGGGGCTATTGGGTTATGCTGATACTGTACACTCTGTGGTGTACCTCATTGAGGTTGGTTGTCTGGTTTGGCAAACTCCTTTTTAGTCATCGTTTTAGCTCCTTACCCATAAGGTTTTGGGCCTCAGGCCTTCTATGTCGATCTGTTTTCTTTTGTGCTGGGTGCCCTTTGGAAAGTCTTCCTCCTGTGGGTTGTTCCCAGGGATTTGTTTTGCTGACCACACCCTTTGTGGTTCCTTTCCTTGCTGCGTGGGAATTTGTTGTCCTTTCCCCTGTTTTGGCGAGTTCTGGTTGCTCTAGATCAGCCTTTCTCAACACAGAGGAACCCTTGAAATAGTTCTCCGGTCTCGGGGAACCCCCTGCTAAAAATGAGAAATCTACAACTCATGATACATTAGTGTGATGGTTGGTGGGAAGAATGGTCCTTACACTTGTGGTCAATGGGAAGAATGGTCCTTACACTTGTGGTCAGTGGGAAGAATGGTCCTTACACTTGTGGTCAATGGGAAGAATGGTCCTTACACTTGTGGTCATTGGGAAGAATGGTCCTTACACTTGTGGTCAGTGGGAAGAATGGTCCTTACACTTGTGGTCAATGGGAAGAATGGTCCTTACACTTGTGGTCAATGGGAAGAATGGTCCTTAGACTTGTGGTCAATGGGAAGAATGGTCCTTAGACTTGTGGTCATTGGGAAGAATGGTCCTTAGACTTGTGGTCAATGGGAAGAATGGTCCTTACACTTGTGGTCAATGGGAAGAATGGTCCTTACACTTGTGGTCAATGGGAAGAATGGTCCTCACACTTGTGGTCAGTGGGAAGAATGGTCCTTACACTTGTGGTCAATGGGAAGAATGGTCCTTACACTTGTGGTCAATGGGAAGAATGGTCCTTAGACTTGTGGTCATTGGGAAGAATGGTCCTTAGACTTGTGGTCATTGGGAAGAATGGTCCTTAGACTTGTGGTCATTGAGAAGAATGGTCCTTAGACTTGTGGTCATTGGGAAGAATGGTCCTTACACTTGTGGTCAGTGGGAAGAACGGTCCTTACACTTGTGGTCATTGGGAAGAATGGTCCTTACACTTGTGGTCATTGGGAAGAATGGTCCTTACACTTGTGGTCATTGAGAAGAATGGTCCTTACACTTGTGGTCATTGGGAAGAATGGTCCTTACACTTGTGGTCATTGGGAATTATTACCTCCTTACAGAGAGCTAAAAAGATCAATGGTGTGAGTGGGAACTTATCTGAGAAGCAGAAACTTCCCAATGCTGGAGGAACCCCTACAACCTCTGGAGGAACCGTGGTTGAGAATCGCTGCTTCAGCTTCTCACTTGGGTTGGGCACCACCACAAGGGGGTGACTTTCCTCATCCTGGTCTGGATCATCAGATTTATCCACAGTGTTCTCCCTTTCGGTTGTGTTGTCCGGGTCCCCATAATCCTCCAGAGCATTTTGTTTTTTTACTGCAAAATCCTTTTCTTGGAGATCATTGAGGGACACCTCTCTGGACTTGCATTCGTGACCTTTACCACCAAACTGAGGCATGCTGGGTAGAGAAGGGGGTTATACATGGGGCTGTCGATTTTTTTCTGGTTGCCATTCTCCTGTAGACGGCAGTATAACCCAACCGTGTCCCTCAATGGACCTCAAGACATGGATTTTACGGATAGATATATGTTCTGGGTGACATGGGTTGCAGTGAGTTGGGTGTGGGCTCCTAGGATGTAATGTATGCTCCCTCCTTCTCCTCCTTCTAGTGACTACTACACCACGTCTGGAATGAGGTCTGGAAAGTGTTGTAATAGCAATGATTATGATGTTCACCACCTCCCCCTCCTCCACACTGACTCTTCTCTCTATATATGGAGATGTCAGGAATCCTGGGATGTGTGTGCAACCATCTACCCCGTCCTGCCGGGAATGTCCTCCGACATTCAGTGTATATGGAAATATCCGGGACCCTCCATTCATAGATCTGTATGTATGTGTGTATATATAATATTCTGACAAAAGTAAGTACACCCCTCAGTGACTTTTCTTCTCTCTTTTCATGTGACAACACTGAAGAAATGACACTTGTCTACAATGTAAAGTAGTGAGTGTACAGCTTGTATAACAGTGTAAATTTCCTGTCCCCTCAAAATAACTCAACACACAGCCATTAATGTCTAAACCGCTGGCAACAAAAGTCAGTACACCCCTAAGTGAAAATCTCCAGATTGGGTCCCAATTAGGCGTTTTCCCTCCCCGGTGTCATGTGACTTGTTAGTGTTACAAGGTCTCAGGTGTGAATGGGGAGCAGGTGTGTTAAATTTGGTGTTATCGCTCTCACTCTCTCATACTGGTCACTGGAAGTACAACATGGCACCTCATGGCAAAGAACTCTCTGAGGATCTGAAGATAAGAATTGTTGCTCTACATAAAGATGGCCTAGGCTATAAGAAGATGGCCGAGACCCTGAAACTGAGCTGCAGCGCGGTGGCCAAGACCATACAGTGGTATAACAGGACAGGCTCCACATTGCAGACAAGCGTCATTTCCTCAGTGTTGTCACATGAAAAGATTTACACACATCTGACTGAGGGGGTGTACTTACTTTTGTCAGATACTGTACATATGGAGATGTCCGGGGCCTTCCTTCATATATCTGTGTATATATACTGTGTATATGGATATGTGTGTACACCCCCCCCCCCGTATGTATATCTAGAATGGGGGTACGCCTCCTGTATGTTTATTTAGCCCACACACACACACACACACACACACACACACACACACACACGTATGTGATGATTGGACTATGGTGGTTTTTGGATTGTGTGTAACGCGGATCTCTTTCCCCCCAGGTTTTGTCCCTTTTAGATTAGTTCCCCCCACCCCTGTGCAGCCATGGTGGCGCTGTCGTTGAAGATCAGTATCGGCAATGTGGTGAAGACGATGCAGTTTGAGCCGTCCACCATGATCTATGACGCCTGTCGCATGATACGGGAGCGGGTGCCGGAGGCGCAGATTGGACAGCGTGAGTGGTTGTTTGTGAATCGTACATGAAGGGACGAGGGTTCGGGTACACGGGGTTATACTGCCTCCCCGCCAGGTGTACGTCCATCCTCAGCCGGGACCAACTTCAGGTGTCGGGTTCTTCTAGCCGTTCTCTTGAGTGAACCGACCAAGGCATGCTGGGAGGAGAGGAGTTATATAGGACCAAGGCATGCTGGGAGGAGAGGAGTTATATAGGACCAAGGCATGCTGGGAGGGGAGGAGTTATATAGGACCAAGGCATGCTGGGAGGGGAGGAGTTATATAGGACCAAGGCATGCTGGGAGGGGAGGAGTTATATAGGACCAAGGCATGCTGGGAGGAGAGGAGTTGTATAGGACCAAGGCATGCTGGGAGGGGAGGAGTTGTATAGGACCAGGGCATGCTGGGAGGGGAGGAGTTGTATAGGAACAAGGCATGCTGGGAGGGGAGGAGTTGTATAGGACGAAGGCATGCTGGGAGGGGAGGAGTTGTATAGGACCAAGGCATGCTGGGAGGGGAGGAGTTGTATAGGACCAAGGCATGCTGGGAGGGGAGGAGTTGTATAGGACCAAGGCATGCTGGGAGGGGAGGAGTTGTATAGGACCAAGGCATGCTGGGAGGGGAGGAGTTGTATAGGACCAGGGCATGCTGGGAGGGGAGGAGTTGTATAGGACCAAGGCATGCTGGGAGGGGAGGAGTTGTATAGGACCAAGGCATGCTGGGAGGGGAGGAGTTGTATAGGACCAAGGCATGCTGGGAGGGGAGGAGTTGTATAGGACCAGGGCATGCTGGGAGGGGAGGGGTTGTATAGGACCAAGGCATGCTGGGAGGGGAGGGGTTGTATAGGACCAAGGCATGCTGGGAGGGGAGGAGTTGTATAGGACCAAGGCATGCTGGGAGGGGAGGAGTTGTATAGGACCAAGGCATGCTGGGAGGGGAGGAGTTATATAGGACCAAGGCATGCTGGGAGGGGAGGAGTTGTATAGGACCAAGGCATGCTGGGAGGGGAGGAGTTGTATAGCAGATGTCACTGGAGAGAGAGGCGTTATAAAGGGAATGTCACTGCTGGGAGGGGGAGGAGTGATATCAGAGAGTTTACTGCTGGGAGGGGGAGGAGTTGTATAGGAGATGTCACTGCTGGGAGGGGGAGGAGTTGTATAGGAGATGTCACTGCTGGGAGGGGGAGGAGTTGTATAGGAGATGTCACTGCTGGGAGGGGGAGGAGTTGTATAGGAGATGTCACTGCTGGGAGGGGGAGGGGTTGTATAGGAGATGTCACTGCTGGGAGGGGGAGGGGTTATATCGGAGATGTCACTGCTGGGAGGGGGAGGGGTTATATCGGAGATGTCACTGCTGGGAGGGGTTGTATAGGAGATGTCACTGCTGGGAGGGGGAGGGGTTATATCGGAGATGTCACTGCTGGGAGGGGGAGGAGTTGTATAGGAGAGGTCAATTCTGGGAGGGGGGAGGGATTATACGGGGGAACATAGATGAGGATGGAGGGGACTCACTGGGAACATGCTGCTGTGCTGCTCTCACTCTTCTGTCTTCCTCCTTTTCTGTAGCGAATGATTTTGGTCTTTTCTTATCGGACGAGGATCCCAAGAAAGGAATCTGGCTGGAGGCGGGAAAGGCGCTCGATTATTACATGTTACGGAATGGGGTGAGTACATCCAGGGGCAGATTTGTGTCTGTTTTTGTGTGCTGACAGTGGTGTGGTGTTATGTGACCTGTCTGACCTTGGTGTGGTGTCATGTGATCTGCTTGTGTCCTTCCTCTGGGTCATGTGATACAATCATGCGTTGTGCTCTCTCAGGACACCTTGGAGTACAGGAAGAAGCAGCGACCTCTGAAGATCCGAATGTTGGATGGGACAGTAAAAACAGTCATGGTGGACGATTCCAAGACAATGAGTGATCTTCTAATGACCATCTGTGCCCGGATTGGTGAGATCTGACACATACCTAGTTCATTGCTGACAAACCTCTGATAGATCCCATGTAATGTGACATGTCTCCTCTGATAGATTTCGTGTAATCTGACATGTCTCCTCTGATCGATCCCGTGTAATCTGACACGTCTTCTCCTCTGATCGATCCTGTGTAATCTGACATGTCTCCTCTGATCGATCCCGTGTAATCTGACATGTCTCCTCTGATCGATCCCGTGTAATCTGACATGTCTCCTCTGATCGATCCCGTGTAATCTGACATGTCTCCTCTGATCGATCCCGTGTAATCTGACATGTCTCCTCTGATCGATCCTGTGTAATCTGACACGTCTCCTCTGATCGATCCCGTGTAATCTGACACGTCTCCTCTGATAGATCCTGTGTAATCTGACTTCTGTCCTCTGATAGATCCCATGTAATCTGACATGTCTCTTCTGTTAGATCCCATGTAATCTGACACGTCTTCTCCTCTGATCGATCCTGTGTAATCTGACACGTCTCCTCTGATCGATCCCGTGTAATCTGACACGTCTCCTCTGATAGATCCTGTGTAATCTGACTTCTGTCCTCTGATAGATCCCATGTAATCTGACATGTCTCTTCTGTTAGATCCCATGTAATCTGACACGTCTTCTCCTCTGATCGATCCTGTGTAATCTGACATGTCTCCTCTGATCGATCCCGTGTAATCTGACATGTCTCCTCTGATCGATCCCGTGTAATCTGACATGTCTCCTCTGATAGATCCCGTGTATTCTGACATGTCTCCTCTGATAGATCCCGTGTAATCTGACATGTCTCCTCTGATAGATCCCGTGTAATCTGACATGTCTCCTCTGATAGATCCCGTGTAATCTGACATGTCTCCTCTGATAGATCCCGTGTAATCTGACATGTCTCCTCTGATAGATCCCGTGTAATCTGACATGTCTCCTCTGATAGATCCCGTGTAATCTGACATGTCTCCTCTGATAGATCCCGTGTAATCTGACATGTCTCCTCTGATAGATCCCGTGTAATCTGACATGTCTCCTCTGATCGATCCCGTGTAATCTGACATGTCTCCTCTGATCGATCCCGTGTAATCTGACATGTCTCCTCTGATCGATCCCGTGTAATCTGACATGTCTCCTCTGATCGATCCCGTGTAATCTGACATGTCTCCTCTGATAGATCCCGTGTAATCTGACATGTCTCCTCTGATCGATCCCGTGTAATCTGACATGTCTCCTCTGATCGATCCCGTGTAATCTGACATGTCTCCTCTGATCGATCCCGTGTAATCTGACATGTCTCCTCTGATCTATCCCGTGTAATCTGACATGTCTCCTCTGATAGATCCCGTGTAATCTGATTTCTCATTGATGCATGCAGAGTGTCTTCACTCATTAAAATCCCGGACTGGCCCAATTCCCATCAGTCTGTGGCCAGCTTGGACTGGGATCAGTCTTGGGATTTAGGGGGGAGGGGTGTACTGGTCACCAGGACAGGAATGTGCCCCGATGAGCTCATGTCTGCCGAGCATTGTGTGTCACCGTCCCGGGTATTTTTATCTTTACGTGTCACCTGTGTGGGTGTCCCATGTTTAATGTGGGTGTACAGGGTATAAACCACACACAAGTACGCTGCTACATGGGCTGTATACATTATATATACTGTGTGTGTATACTCTATATATACTGTGTGTTTGTATACACTCTCTATGCGGTGTGTATACTCTCTTTATATATACTGTGTGTACTCACACTCTCTCTCCCCCCCATAGACCTTACACTCTCTCTCCCCCCCCCCATAGACCTTACACTCTCTCCCCCCCCCCCCCCCATAGACCTTACACTCTCCCCCCCCATAGACCTTACACTCTCCCCCCCATAGACCTTACACTCTCCCCCCCCCCCCCATAGACCTTACACTCTCCCCCCCATAGACATTACACTCTCCCCCCCATAGACCTTACACTCTCCCCCCCCATAGACATTACACTCTCCCCCCCATAGACCTTACACTCTCTCCCCCCCCCCATAGACCTTACACTATTGTTGGGCATGTTGGCACAATTCTATTTGCCTGGCTGTTGCTCACCCTTCTCATGCATTGCTTGGTGATGTCCCGGGGTCGATGGTTTGTTTGCCTGTCTCCTGCACTGTACAGTGAAGATAGGAGGAGTTTTTACTTGCCTGTAAATTCCATATCTTGGAGTAGAGGACGGGTCACCCTATCTTCCATTCTTTGGGTTACTTTGCATTGCTTGCTCCAAAACTGAGGACTCGTGGAGTGGGGGAGGGTTATAAGGGAGACACACAGGGAGCATGTTCCCGAAAGCTTTGCTAGTGTCCAATTGCCTGAAGGAACCAGCCTATAATCCAGGATCTAAGGGTACTTTGTGTCCTGCACTGTACCAGGCAAGTTAAAATTCCTCCTCTAATGGTTGTGGGAGCCATGCACTACGTTCACAGTGACAATAGACCGTTGTAGGTCTTTTCCATGGAGGGTCATCCTGTAGTTTTGGTGTTTTTCGTTGTATCATCTGATAAATACGGCATGGTGACTCCTGGGAGAGGCGGATAGTTTGTGATCTCTCCTCATACCTTCTTCTCTCTGCAGGTATCACCAACTACGATGAATATTCTCTGGTGCGAGAAGTGTTTGAGGAGAAGAAGGAAGAGGTGACTGGAACCCTGAAACGAGACAAAACCCTTCTCCGAGATGACAAGAAAATGGAGAAACTGAAACAGAAGCTTCACACGGACGATGAGTGTAAGCTCCATGACAAGAGGTGAAGGTGGGAGGAGCTGGGAACTCCACTATAGACACCTCAATGTTCAAGTCCCAAGAGATAGAAGAAGCCGCTAGGTGCTTTAGCCCACCTGTAACCCCCAAAAACTGATGTGTTTGTGTGTGTGGTAATGTGTGTATCAATCTTTGTATTGGTGATGAGTGTGGTTGGTGTTATCAGTCTTTGTATTGGTGATTGGTGGTGAGTGTGGTCGGTGTTATCAGTCTTTGTATTGGTGATTGGTGGTGAGTGTGGTTGGTGTTATCAGTCTTTGTATTGGTGATTGGTGGTGAGTGTGGTTGGTGTTATCAGTCTTTGTATTGGTGATTGGTGGTGAGTGTGGTCACTGTTATCAGTCTTTGTATTGGTGATTGGTGGTGAGTGTGGTCACTGTTATCAGTCTTTGTATTGATGATTGGTGGTGAGTGTGGTCACTGTTATCAGTCTTTGTATTGATGATTGGTGGTGAGTGTGGTCACTGTTATCAGTCTTTGTATTGGTGATTGGTGGTGAGTGTGGTCACTGTTATCAGTCTTTGTATTGATGATTAATGGTGAGTGTGGTCACTGTTATCAGTCTTTGTATTGGTGATTGGTGGTGAGTGTGGACACTGTTATCAGTCTTTGTATTGATGATTGGTGGTGAGTGTGGACACTGTTATCAGTCTTTGTATTGGTGATTGGTGGGGAGTGTGGTCACTGTTATCAGTCTTTGTATTGGTGATGAGTATGGTCACGTTTTCCTTCATACAGTGAACTGGCTGGACCCGGGGCGGACGTTAAGAGAACAAGGTGTCGATGAAAATGAGACTCTTCTTCTGAGACGGAAATTCTTCTATTCTGACCAGAATGTCGATTCCAGGGACCCTGTTCAGCTCAATCTTCTTTATGTACAGGTACCTACCTCCTATGTGTCCTGTATTTACTTCTGTGATCCCTCTGATGTTGGCTGTACCTAGCAGTCTCTAGTATTTATCTACATAAATTCTCGGTGACCTCCACATCCCCTGTTTTCCAGGCTCGGGATGACATTCTGAATGGCTCTCATCCGGTCTCCTTCGATAAGGCCTGTGACTTTGCCGGCTACCAGTGCCTGGTGCAGTTTGGACCACATAATGAGATGAAGCACAAGCCGGGTTTCCTGGAGTGAGTATGGAGCAGGGTGGGGGGGTGTTGGATCCATTTACTAGAAATGGGGGGCGGCATAAAGACGCCTGGACTGGGACCCCAAAGACAATGGGAAATCAGGCCATTTGCCTACACCTTGGACTTGTCCAGGATTTGAACCCGGGACCTTTCGCACCAGAAGAGAGAATCATACCCCTAGACCAACGAGCCAGGAACGTCGCTTTACTTGGAGATTTTTTTTCAAAAAAATATCCTCTCCTCCACAAGAGTCTTCCTGTGATTACCAAGGGGAAATTTTGTCAGGGCAAAAATCACCTCTTTTCCACCAGTAAGGGCTGAAAACAAACTCATGGTCTTGTAGCTTGGGCCTCTCATACATAACGGTGGATTAATACGAGGGATGATTCCCTCCCCCCCCCCCCGATTCGGTTTGTAGCAGAACATATGAACAGGCAAAAAGTTTGTTTGAACACCATTAAAGTCTATGGGACATGAACACAAAAAATCAAAAGTGCTAATTTTAAAGGTTAAGTGTTTGAGAACCTGGGTCCTGCCCCAGGGGATATGTATCACTGCAAAAAAATTGTTTTTCTTTTTTTTTTTTAGAACAGTCCGAGAGCAAAATTACATTTCTAAAGAAAAAAAAAGTCATTTAAAACTACTCGTGGCTATTAATGAATTGTCAGTCTTGGCAATATAGATAAAAGTCATTAAAAAAAACAGCACCAGGCCCTTCAGGTCTGGTATGAATATTAAGGGGAACCCCGAACCAAAAAAAAATGGCGTTGGGGTACCCCTCAAAATCCATACCAGACCGATTTATTTATTTATTTTAAGGGGAACCCTGCGCCAATTTTTTTTTTTTTTTTAAATGATGTGGGTATCCCCCCAAAAACCCATACCAGACCCTTATCCGAGCACGCAACGTGGCAGGCCACAGGAAAAGAGGGGGGGGACGAGAGAGCGCCCCCCTCCTGAAACGTTCCAGGCCAAATGCCCCCAAAGCACCTTAACCCCATGTTGATGGGAACAAGGGCCTCCTCCCCACAACCCTTGCCCGGTGATGGTGGGGGGCTTATCGGAATCTGGAAGCCCCCTTTAACAAGGGGACCCCCAGATCCCCCCCCCGGTGTGAAATTGTAACTGGGTACAAATGTACCTCTACTATTTCACAAAAAAAGTGTGAAAATGGTAAAAAAAAAAAAAACATGACACGGCTTGAGACAAGTCCTTTATTAAAAAATAAAACTGTCCCACAAAGTCTTCTTCCTCTCTTGCTCTGCCGACGGACCGAAACAAAAAAAAAAATGTGACCGACCTGCCTTCATGGGAGGCACCCTCAGTAATGACCGTCCTCTCAGGTGACAGCTCTTTTATAACTGAGGGCGGGGCCACACGGTGATGTCACTGGGTGACCCCGCCCCCCTCTGACGCATGGGGACATCCTTATGGCTTTCCTATAGCGTCAGAGGGGGCGGGGCCACACAGTTACCTAATAAAGGTCTTGTCATTTAAATGGTAGTAGGGGTACATTTGTATCACGTTACCATTTGACACGGGGGGCCGGGATCTGGGGGCCCCCTTGTTAAAAGGGACTTCCAGATTCCGATAAGCCCCCCCCCCACCTGCAGACCCCCACAACCACCGGGCAAGGGTTGTGGGGATGAGGCCCTTGTCCCCATCAATATGGGGACAAGGTGCTTTGGGGGTCTAGCCCAAAGCACCCTCCCAATGTTGAGGGCATGTGGCCTGGTACGGTTCAGGAGAGGGAGCACTCTCTCGCCGCCCCCCCCCCCCCTTTTCCTGCAGCCTGCCAGGTTGCGTGTTTGGATAATGCCTATAAAAAAGAGAATGGGGTTCCCCAAAGAAAGGTAACCCCAGAAAAAGGGAGGCTCGCTGAGGGACAGTACACCAAAAATTTCCAATCTATACTATTTATTGAAATATAATAAATATTAAATATAATATGCACAATACAAACATCTATTACTCTAAAACACGCTCTGGGGCAGGGTCAAAGACCACTGTAAAAATGACTAACATCAAAAACTGCTACTGATTGAAACAGTTCGATCAGAGCAGGCACAGGTGAAGAGGAAACACACAGACAGTGCTTACATAGAACATAAAAGAAAACACACATACACGTTCGGACGCCGATGAAATTGGTGTCGATCCAGGCGGATGCAAATAAATGTGCATCAGTACAAGCTAACTGGCAAAATAGGGTCCACGCCAATTTCTCCGGGGGGCTCGAGCCTAATAGAAAGGGAAAGCCAGAGGGACAGCAATAACTACAGAAATGCCTTAGATGTATAATCACATTGGGATCAAAAAGTTCCTTAGTAGATTAAAGTCACATTAAATCACCGGCTGTTCTTCATATAGGGACAAACATCCATCTAATGCAGTGATTCTGAACAATGTAGACAGTACAATAGTCCCATAAAGACACGTGTAATCAAAAAAGGGTCAAATTGCGAAACAAACAAGCGCAAGAACTTGATCAGGGTATCATTTCTCATTAGACATCTGGCAGTTCGGCAATAATAGACTCCTTACCGATCCTCCCGCAGGCACCTTCTCTTGTAGTGAATGATGTGCACATCACTGAATTCATAGCTTCCAAGATTAGAAATAGATGTTGTGTGTACTTTCTGAGTGAGGTTGTCCCGTGCTGCCGATGTACAGACACCCATATCTGTTGCAACAGTTTCCAGTGCCTTTAAGGGGTTCAAACGTGCACGCGCTAGTTCCGCTATTGCCCACGGCTTTAAACAGGCTTGTTCCTGTGTCCTTATCGTGGGCTCATAGCCCAAGCGGAGATGTTCGCCACTTCACAGCAGCGTGGGTCCGAGCGGATGTGACGTCAACGCGTTTTACAACAAACCGTGTGTAGCTTCATCTGGACGTATGGAGCATGCGTGGGCACTCCTTTTTAAACTTTATTCACCTCCCCCACATGCCCCCTAAATAAATAACCTAAAGGAGCACTCCTAGTCAGTGCGCTTTTGGGTCCCGTAAGCCAGCCCGTTCACTTAAGGTGTTTCCCTTCTCCGTGGAAGACGGCCCCCACACTGATTCCCTTCTCCGTGGAAGACGGGCCCCACACTGATTCCCTTCTCTGTGGAAGACGGGCCCCACACTGATTCCCTTCTCTGTGGAAGACGGGCCCCACACTGATTCCCTTCTCTGTGGAAGACGGGCCCCACACTGATTCCCTTCTCTGTGGAAGACGGGCCCCACACTGATTCCCTTCTCTGTGGAAGACGGGCCCCACACTGGTTCCCTTCTCTGTGGAAGACGGGCCCCACACTGGTTCCCTTCTCTGTTGAAGACGGGCCCCACACTGGTTCCCTTCTCTGTGGAAGACGGGCCCCACACTGGTTCCCTTCTCTGTGGAAGACGGGCCCCACACTGGTTCCCTTCTCTGTGGAAGACGGGCCCCACACTGGTTCCCTTCTCCGTGGAAGACGGGCCCCACACTGGTTCCCTTCTCCGTGGAAGACGGGCCCCACACTGGTTCCCTTCTCCGTGGAAGACGGGCCCCACACTGGTTCCCTTCTCCGTGGAAGACGGGCCCCACACTGGTTCCCTTCTCCGTGGAAGACGGGCCCCACACTGGTTCCCTTCTCCGTGGAAGACGGGCCCCACACTGGTTCCCTTCTCCGTGGAAGACGGGCCCCACACTGGTTCCCTTCTCCGTGGAAGACGGGCCCCACACTGGTTCCCTTCTCCGTGGAAGACGGGCCCCACACTGGTTCCCTCCCTGATGATTGGATCATTATCTTCCTTCCACCTTTCCCTTTTACTATATTCAACTGAATGGTCTTTATCCACTTGAGACCCGCGCTATAGCCGAATGACGGCTACAGCGCGGACCTCCTTTTCCTGGACTACGTCTATTGACGTCGTCCCGTTGCACGAGCGGCCTGTGTGCCCCCTGAGGGGCGCGCTCTGTGATCGGCGAGTCTACGAGACTCGCCTGATCACCGATCTGTGCAAGGGGTCGATCCCGACCCCTTATCACGTGATCAGCTGTCAGCCAATGACAGCTGATCATGTGATATAACGGAGCCGGTAATCGGCTATTATTCCAATCACTGGCGGCCGTGATCGGGACATCAGTCCCGATCACGGCCAGCCCTGCCAGTGCCCACCTGCCCCCTGCTTTGCCTGCCTAAATAAAAAATGTGTCCCCCCTGTCAGTGCCACCCAGCAGTGCCCATAGTGCCACCCAGCAGTGCCCACAGTCTGCCTAAACAAAGGTGCTGCACCCCAGTGCCACATATCCGTGCCCAGCAGTGCCGCCCAGCAGTGCCACCTATCAGAGCCACCTATCAGTGCCCAGCAGTCCCATCTATCAGTGGTACCTATCAGTGCCCCTTAGTGCCACCCATCCGTGCCCGTCTTTGCCCATCAGTGCCGCCTTATCTGTGCCCATCGGTGCCGCCTTATCTGTGCATATTAGTGCCGCCTTAACTATGCCTATCAGTGTCCACCAGTGCAGCCTATCAGTGCCCACCAGTGCAGCCTATCAGTGCCGCCTCATCAGCGCACTTCAATGAAGGAGAAAAATTACCTGTTTGCAAAATTTTATAACAAACTATTAAACATGATTTTTTTTTTTTTGCATCTTTTTTTGTTTGTTTAGCAAAAAATAAAACTCCGAGCTGTAATTAAATACCACCAAAAGAAAGCTCTATTTGTGGGGAAAAAATGATAAAAATGTCATTTGGGTACAGTGTTGTACGACCGCGCAATTGTCATTCAAACTGCATCAGCGCTGAAAGCTGAAAATTTGGTCTGGGACTGAGGGGGGTTTAAGTGCCCAGTAAGCAAGTGGTTAAAGACTGAGCCAGTCAGACGGGTCTTGTCTGCTAGACTTGCATCGGGAGAGGAATGGACAAGGTCTATTAATACAGATTGATATGATTAGTATAAATCAGACTCTTTCACGTGTATGTTATGAAAATTAGAGTTCCTCTTTAAGGTGACATCTGACATTCTATCTTCCTACAGCCTGAAAGATTTTCTGCCGAAAGAATACATCAAACAGAAAGGAGAGCGCAGGATCTTCCTGGTGAGTGGGCGGAGCCTGTGTGCACCGCGCAGTATGTACTCCCTGTGTGGGTGGAGCTCACAGTATATGGCTTCACCGGTATATCTGTGCCACCCGGGTGTAATAGAATAATTAGATTGGTGTGTATAGATCATAGAAGGGTATACAGGAGCTGTATGCTCCTTCCTGTATCTCATACCTGACCCCCAAATCCCCCCCCCCCCCCCATGTGTGCTGCTCCTGTATCTTGTACCCGACCTCCACATACCCACCCCCCCCCCCCCCCCTTCACCCCATCTGTTCTCCTACCTGCATCCTGATAGTTCTATGGCTGTCCTCTCTTGTAGGCCCACAAGAATTGTGCAAATATGAGTGAAATTGAAGCCAAGGCACGATACGTGAAGCTGGCCCGGTCCTTGAAGACGTATGGTGTATCCTTCTTTCTGGTGAAGGTGAGCGGGGGAGGTGCTGCTCTGGAATACCTGTTTCCATGTTTTATTTGGTCCGGTTTGGTGTTCTGATTCAGTTTCAGTGTCCTAATACATGTAAATCTTGGCTGTTGTCTTCCTCCAGGAAAAGATGAAAGGGAAGAACAAGCTAGTTCCTCGTCTGTTGGGGATTACGAAGGAATGTGTGATGAGGGTGGATGAGAAGACCAAGGAGGTGATCCAGGAGTGGAACCTCACCAACATCAAACGTTGGGCCGCCTCTCCCAAGAGCTTCACCCTGGTGAGTTGTGAGTCTGCTGTCACCAAAGTGTGTCGTTCCTGCGTTTTCTTGACTGTTTATAAGGAATCTTTTCCTGTCTTAGGACTTTGGAGACTATCAGGATGGATATTACTCAGTGCAGACCACAGAAGGAGAACAGATTGCCCAGCTAATTGCTGGATACATCGATATCATTCTGAAGAAGGTGTGTGTGACCATCTGTCTCATTCATTTGTCCTTTAGCCTTGCTCAGCCTCAGTCATCCAGTAGCCTGGCTTGGCCTCGGGGATCCTCCCAAGAATCCTGGTTTGACCTCAGGGATCCTCCAAGAATCCTGGTTTGACCTCAGGGATCCTCCAAGAATCCTGGTTTGGCCTCAGGGATCCTCCAAGAATCCTGGTTTGGCCTCAGGGATCCTCCAAGAATCCTGGTTTGGCCTCAGGGATCCTCCAAGAATCCTGGTTTGGCCTCAGGGATCCTCCAAGAATCCTGGTTTCACCTCAGGGATCCTCCAAGAATCCTGGTTTGACCTCAGGGATCCTCCCAGAATCCTGGTTTGACCTCAGGGATCCTCCAAGAATCCTGGTTTGGCCTCAGGGATCCTCCAAGAATCCTGGTTTGGCCTCAGGGATCCTCCAAGAATCCTGGTTTGGCCTCGGGGATCCTCCAAGAATCCTGGTTTGGCCTCGGGGATCCTCCAAGAATCCTGGTTTGGCCTCGGGGATCCTCCAAGAATCCTGGTTTGGCCTCGGGGATTCTCCAAGAATCCTGCCTCGACCTCAGTGATCCTCCAAGAGGCCTGACTCGGCCCCGGCAACCTCCAAGGGGGTCCGGCCCCGGGCTCCTCCAAGGAGGTCCGGCCCCAGGCTCCTCCAGTTCAGGTCTGTGAAGTGATGTCACCTCAGAGAGCTGCAAACTTCTTTCATCCCCTTGGAATTGTCTGTCTAGTTGTCCACACACAGGGGTACCATTGATCACCAGACAATAGTCTATAGGACTGTGCAGAGGCTGCTGTGCCAGAACATGGCCGCACACCAACCACCCATCAAATTCCTTTTTACACTGGTCTGTGGATTGTGCCACTAAAGCATTGATCTTCCTATGGTGGACATACATCAAACACCAACAGTAGGAAATTGTCTGCACAATTCCATAGACTGGGGGCATCTGTCTGGGAGAGCCTCTGACTTCTTGCTCCTGCACTTCCTATGTGTGTCTGGTGATCAGTCAAGGCACAAACAATGGGACATGTTCTGTACATTTCCATAGGCTAAGGACATCTACCTGGGAGAGCCCCAGACCTCCTGCTTCAGACAATGCACTTCCTGTAGGTGTCCACTTCATGATGCACGCAACACAATGTACTTCTGTTATTCTGCAACTAACACCCTGTGTCTTCCTTTCTCTTTCTAGAAAAAGAGTAAAGACCACTTTGGTTTGGAGGGAGATGAGGAATCGACCATGTTGGAGGACTCGGTGTCACCCAAGAAGTAAGATGTCTCCCCCCGAAGACTGGACTCTCATTTCTGATCCTATGTTATTTATTGTTGTCATTGAACGTGGCTCCGTGTTCTCCTGGGGAGCTTTGCCAGACAATAAAAATGTCTCCATCCTGGGGGGGTGGCCTCAATGGAAGCCAGATAACCTCCGTCCCCATTATCTTCAAAACTTTAGAATTGAAAGAAATAACAATTAGCAGAACTTATTTGTAGACTGCACAATATCATGTGTATATTGGGTGTTTGCTTCTGGACCTGCCTCTTCCTGGATAGAAGTGACCCCATTATTCAGGCCATCAATATCCAGCACCTCTGCTGTTAAAGCATTAGATGGAAGGTCATAAGCCAGGTTTTCGGGGGACCTCTGAGCTGTCCTGGAATATGATGTAAGGTCGTAGTCCAGATTTTGGAGAGACATGATATGGAAGGTCGTAGTCCTGGTTTTGGGGAGTCATCATATGATGGAAGGTCGTAGTCCTGGTTTTAGGGAGCTTTCATGTGATATAATAGAAGGTCATACTCCAGGCTTTGGCGAGCCTTCATATGATGTGATGGAAGGCCATACTCCACGTTTTGGGGAGCCATCGTGTGATGGAAGGGTCATATTCCAGGTTTTAGGGAGCCATCATATGATATAATGGAAGGTCATAGTTCAGGTTTTAGGGCAATTATATGATTGAAGGTTATATTTCAGGTTTTGGGAACTTCGAGCTGTCATATGATAGAAGGTCATAGTCCAGGTTTTGGGGGAACTCCATGTTATATGGTATAATGGAAGGTCATAATCCAGGCCCATAGTTCAGATTTTGGACATCTCTGACCTGTCATATGATGGCAGGTCATAGGCTAGGTTTGGGAGCCAGTGAGCTGCCATATGACGGAAGGTCGTAATCCAGGTTTGGGGACCTCTGAGCCATCATATGATTGTATTGAAGGTCGTAATCCAGGTTTGGGGACCTCTGAGCCATCATATGATTGTATTGAAGGTCGTAATCCAGGTTTGGGGACCTCTGAGCTATCATATGATTGTATTGAAGGTTGTTATCCAGGTTTGGGGGCCACTGAGCTGTCCTATGATTGAAGGTCATAATCCAGGTTTGGGGACCTCTGAGCCATCATATGATTGTATTGAAGGCCGTAATCCAGGTTTGGGGACCTCTGAGCCATCATATGATTGTATTGAAGGTCGTAATCCAGGTTTGGGGACCTCTGAGCCATCATATGATTGTATTGAAGGTCGTAATCCAGGTTTGGGGACCTCTGAGCCATCATATGATTGTATTGAAGGTCGTAATCCAGGTTTGGGGACCTCTGAGCCATCATATGATTGTATTGAAGGTCGTAATCCAGGTTTGGGGACCTCTGAGCCATCATATGATTGTATTGAAGGTCGTAATCCAGGTTTGGGGACCTCTGAGCCATCATATGATTGTATTGAAGGTCGTAATCCAGGTTTGGGGACCTCTGAGCCATCATATGATTGTATTGAAGGTCGTAATCCAGGTTTGGGGACCTCTGAGCCATCATATGATTGTATTGAAGGTCGTAATCCAGGTTTGGGGACCTCTGAGCCATCATATGATTGTATTGAAGGTCGTAATCCAGGTTTGGGGACCTCTGAGCTATCGTATGATTGGATTGAAGGTTGTTATCCAGATTTGGGGGCCATGTGATGGCAGGTCATAGTCTAGGTTAGGGGGCCCCTGAGCTGTCATATGATGGATGGTAACCTACCTTCTCTGCTCCTCTTCAGGTCCACGCTTCTTCAGCAGCAGTTTAATTCTGTGGGGAAGGTGGAGCATGGCTCTGTAGCTCTTCCAGCCATCATGCGTTCTGGGGCTGGAGGACCTGAAAACTTCCAGGTGGGCTCCATGCCACAGGCTCAGCAGCAGATCACAAGTGGACAGATGCACTGGGGACACATGCCACCACTGGTAAGACTGTGATCATGTTTCATGCCTTCACTCGCTCTTCATTCATCGTCATCTGTCCTCCTCTTCTCTCTGCTCTTCTATCACCTATGACCTGTGTGTACCATATCGTTGAGCACTTGGCTACTACACTGCTCGTCTGTGGAGTCCTTCTTCCCAGCCTATGTCCTTCAGATGATAATGCCCTCAGCTAAAACTCTACTCATTGTTCCTTCTCCTCTGCAGACCTCTGCCCAGCAGGCCCTCACCGGTACGATAAACTCAAGTATGAATGCTGTGAACGCTGCCCAAGCCTCCCTGGATGACTTCGATACTCTGCCACCCCTGGGACAAGATGCCGTGAGTACTGGATGCCATACATGTGTCTGTATAGTCTTCTGTAGTGGGGGACCAGTATACATCACTTTCTGGGTGCTCATTTAGTGTCAGTATTGGCCTCTGGGTGAATGGTCATGTACTTACAGTACAGACCTCAGCAGTAGTTTTGAGGGTCATATAGTGTCAACGTAGTCCTCTGTGGTGTCTGGAAGGTCATATAGTGTCAGTATAGACCTTATCACTGATTGGATGGACGTATAGTGTCAGTATAGACCTTATCAGTGATTGGATGGGCGTATAGTGTCAGTATAGACCTTATCAGTGATTGGATGGGCATATAGTGTCAGTATAGACCTCATCAGTGATTGGATGGACGTATAGTGTCAGTATAGACCTTTTCAGTGATTGGATGGACGTATAGTGTCAGTATAGACCTCTCTGGTGGCTGAATGGACATGTTGTGCTCATCTAGGCCTCAGCAGTAATTGGGATGGACATATAGTGAGAGTATAAGATCTCCATGGAGGCTACATGGCCCAATAGTGTAAGCATAGAGATCGGAAGTGGTTAGAGGGTCACATAGTGTCAATGTAGTCCTCTGTGGTGGTTGGATGGTTAGTATAGACCTCGGTATAGACCTCAGCAGTGGTTGGATGGTTAGTATAGACCTCTGTATAGACCTCAGCAGTGGTTGGATGGTTAGTATAGACCTCTGTATAGACCTCAGCAGTGGTTGGATGGTTAGTATAGACCTCTGTATAGACCTCAGCAGGGGTTGGATGGTTAGTATAGACCTCTGTATAGACCTCAGCAGGGGTTGGATGGTTAGTATAGACCTCTGTATAGACCTCTGTATAGACCTCAGCAGTGGTTGGATGGTTAGTATAGACCTCTGTATAGACCTCAGCAGGGGTTGGATGTTTAGTATAGACCTCTGTATAGACCTCAGCAGTGGTTGGATGGTTAGTATAGACCTCTGTATAGACCTCAGCAGGGGTTGGATGGTTAGTATAGACCTCTGTATAGACCTCAGCAGTGGTTGGATGGTTAGTATAGACCTCTGTATAGACCTCAGCAGGGGTTGGATGGTTAGTATAGACCTCTGTATAGACCTCAGCAGGGGTTGGATGTTTAGTATAGACCTCTGTATAGACCTCAGCAGGGGTTGGATGGTTAGTATAGACCTCTGTATAGACCTCAGCAGGGGTTGGATGGTTAGTATAGACCTCTGTATAGACCTCAGCAGGGGTTGGATGTTTAGTATAGACCTCAGCAGTGGTTGGATGGTTAGTATAGACCTCAGCAGTGGTTGGATGGTTAGTATATACCTCAGCAGTGGTTGGATGGTTAGTATAGACCTCAGCAGTGGTTGGATGTTTAGTATAGACCTCTGTATAGACCTCAGCAGGGGTTGGATGGTTAGTATAGACCTCTGTATAGACCTCAGCAGGGGTTGGATGTTTAGTATAGACCTCTGTATAGACCTCAGCAGTGGTTGGATGGTTAGTATAGACCTCAGCAGTGGTTGGATGGTTGGTATAGACCTCAGCAGTGGTTGGATGGTTAGTATATACCTCAGCAGTGGTTGGATGGTTAGTATAGACCTCAGCAGTGGTTGGATGGTTAGTATAGACCTCAGCAGTGGTTGGATGTTTAGTATAGACCTCTGTATAGACCTCAGCAGGGGTTGGATGGTTAGTATAGACCTCTGTATAGACCTCAGCAGGGGTTGGATGTTTAGTATAGACCTCTGTATAGACCTCAGCAGGGGTTGGATGGTTAGTATAGACCTCTGTATAGACCTCAGCAGTGGTTGGATGGTTAGTATAGACCTCAGCAGTGGTTGGATGGTTGGTATAGACCTCAGCAGTGGTTGGATGGTTAGTATATACCTCAGCAGTGGTTGGATGGTTAGTATAGACCTCAGCAGTGGTTGGATGGTTAGTATAGACCTCAGCAGTGGTTGGATGGTTAGTATAGACCTCAGCAGTGGTTGGATGGTTGGTATAGACCTCAGCAGTGGTTGGATGGTTAGTATAGACCTCTGTATAGACCCCAGCAGTGGTTGGATGGTTAGTATAGTGTCCTCCATAGGGGTGGAATTTTTATTGTCTCCCAGAGAGATTCTTGCTCTAACCATTAGAATAACGATCACCCTGGTGAGAGATTTCTACAGCTGGGTGCTTCATGTGATGACATTTCTCTCTGCAGGCTGCCAAGGCTTGGAGGAAAAACAAGATGGATGAATCCAAACATGAGATCCACTCCCAGGTGGACGCCATCACCGCAGGAACCGCCTCCGTTGTCAACCTGACCGCAGGTGAGATTATCCACATCTGTCCGATGTCTGCTATGAAGGCTTCTGGTTGGACATGTTATAATGGAGATTGTGGGTGGATGATAACGATCCTTCCTTGGGAGCAGGCACATTTACTGGAGGAGTATTACTGTCTCATGGAAAGAGATAGGCGGGCACTGAGTGATGTCATAGTGTCTGACAGAAACCTGACCCTGCCTAAACCTCAAGCATGGAGGAATTGTGGGGATCTCCAGGCCTTCCCCACATATTATCATTTAGCCTCTTGAGCCCCTAAATATCAGAATCTCCGATATGAAGATCTCGTCTGAGGAAATTAGATCATGTATCTTCTCCTTCCACCTCCTCCAACTCTTGGTTGTTACCTAGTATGATGGCGGTCTTGATGGCCAACAAGGTTGCTGCTTTCTAGGTTTGCAGGGTGTACCCCCTCCCCCAGTGTTTACACTGCTGGTTTTGGTAGGTTTGCTTCTGAGGAAGCGACAACTCCAAGCTTTGATGGAGGATCCCATTGTTATGGAAGTTTAGTTTAGAGGAACTGACCTCCATGGCGGTGTGCCGACCCCGATGATTGTGGAGTTGGCAGGCAGTGTCTGTATGATGTGGTGATTTATTGTGGCATAAAAGCAAAGGTCTCTGGGGTGTCGGTCCTGTAAATTGAAGGAGGTGAGTACATTGCTGTAATTGATGCCTCCATTCTGTAGGTGATCCCGCAGACACGGATTACACGGCGGTGGGTTGCGCAGTCACAACCATCAGTTCTAACCTGACGGAGATGTCCCGCGGGGTGAAGCTTCTGGCGGCTTTGATGGAGGATGAGGGAGGCAACGGAAGACAACTTCTCCATGCGGCCAAGAACCTGGCAGGAGCCGTATCTGACCTGCTGAAGACAGCCCAACCCGCCAGCACGGAGGTAAGTACCATCACTGTATATATCCCTATATCCTGTACATAGGTCTATTATACTGCCAATGTTTATACCCAGCTCTGTCTTCAGCCCCGACAGGTCCTCCTCCAGGCAGCCGGTAATGTCGGTCAGACGAGCGGAGAATTACTTCAGCAGATCGGCGAGTGTGACACGGACCCGCGCTTTCAGGTGAGCCGCCATGTTTGTTCCTCTGTTATCTGGATATTCACTGCCAAATAATGGTCCTTCGTATTAGGAGGAATGACCCCCCCCCCCCCAGATCCCAGTCACCCCATTATGTCTGTAGTCCAGTATAATGTCTGGAATATGGCAGCCTTATGTCCAGTATTAGGATGAATGACTCCCCCCAGATCCCAGTCACCCCCATTATGTCTGTAGTCCAGTATAATGTCTGGAATATGGCCGCCTTATGCCCAGTATTAGGATGAATGACTCCCCCAGATCCCAGTCACCCCCATTATATCTGTAGTCCAGTATAATGTCTGGAATATGGCCGCCTTATGCCCAGTATTAGGATGAATGACTCCCCCAGATCCCAGTCACCCCCATTATATCTGTAGTCCAGTATAATGTCTGGAATATGGCCGCCTTATGCCCATTACCAGGTTGATTGACCTTTCCATTCATATTCGGGTTGAACCTGACCGTCTTTATCATCCCAGCTGTGAACCTCACAGAGGCCATACAAGAGACTCATTCCTATGTTTATCTCAGGCTTTTCCTAGTCCCGCCCAGTATAAGGTGGCCCTCCACCTACAATGTACCTCCTGTGTCTCTGCATATTGTCTTCTTCAGTCCGTGTCCCTCTGCTCCACCTTGTCCTGCAATGTTCTCCTCTCCCCAGCTTCAGCTTCCTCTGGCAATATCTGTGTTTTTGTGGATTCCTACAGATCTCTGCAGCCAGGGTCACCCGCACAGCGAACGCGCTGCCTGAGCAGAAAACGGTAACTGGGGAGGCCTGGCTGGGGCCAGCCTCTCTCCCTCCTTCTCTGGATGGTGTTGGGTTTTGGCTTCATGCGGTCTCTTCTCCAGCTTTCCTCACGTTTCCTGTGGGAAGCGGCACTTTGATTTCTTTCCTGATTACAATGTTGGAAGTTGATTGCGGGAAGTTCTCCAAATCATTTCTATTAATCACACAGTAGAAGACTTCTCCGGTGATTGTGCATGCTCACTTCAATCCCTCTCCGACCATTATCACTGATGAAATCAGAGTTTGGGGTAGTCCCTTATAGCCGACTCCGGAGCAGACTTTGGTTCTAGTTTTAGATTGTGTGAGGAAGGTTTAGAAGCTCTATGTGTCCCACCCGGGGAGGTTCCCCACCACTTCTTGTCCTTCTAAGATAGTCTCCAAAGCTTGGTCTAGCTGGTCAGCATAGAAAAATCATACTGTTGGTCAACATTCTGTTTTTTGCTATTGCATATAAAGCCAACCTGCTCTACCACAGCACCTCTGCGGAGAGCCCTCCCTAACCCTGACTAAGTTCTCAGCCTGGCCTCCATATAGATGGCAACAGCCTCTGTAAAGGTCCGGCAACACACAAAGACCCCCAGTGTGAGTCCAACAAACCAAAACATGGCAGCCGCGCAAAACAATTTATAGCTAGTCGGGGGAAGGCACCCGAGTGGGACAATACACAGAAAAATATGAATATTCCTCAGCATTCGACCCAGCTAGCCAATAAATAATACCTCTGACACCAGAAATGAGGAAAACGGGTCAATGGAATGAAAAACCCAGAAAAACCCCACATAGAGTCTAAGCCTGCCCCACTTTTGTTTACTCGCTGGCCTTCCATTGAGGAAATGTCATCACTTCCTGTCTGTCAGCACCCCCTAACCAGGATAGGGTTAGTGATGGTAAATGCTCCCAAAGAAAGCCTAGAACCCAAAGGAGTATCTAACCTCTTCTCACCATCTTAAACTAAAAATATAATCTAGAAATAGTTTTAGGTGGAGGTGGTCTTTGGAGTTGAACTCTGGGCTTTCCTGTAATTGGGTGGTGGGTTCTGGGTGGTCTCAGTGATTGGACTTCTTAGTGGCTAAATAAGAGCTCTCTGTGGGACTGTCCGTTGGTATTGGTGGGTTCTGGATGGTCTCGTTGATCGGCTTCTTGGTGGCTAAATAAGAGTTGTCCATGGGACTGGTGGTTGGTATTGGTGGGTCCTGGATAGTCTAAGAGGGAATTGGCTGCTTAGTGGCTGAAAAAGAGTTCTCTGTGGGACTGTTTGTTGGTATTGATGGGTCCTGGATGGTCTAAGGCAGGGATCTCCAAACTACAGCCCTCCAGCTGTTGCAGAGCTGCACGTCCCATGAGGCATTGTAAAACTCTGACCTTCAAAGACATGACTAGGCATGATGGGAATTGTAGTTCCTAAACAACTGGAGGGCCAGAGTTTGGAGACCCCTGATCTAGGAGGTGGGCTTCTTAGTGGCTGAAGAAGAGTTCTCCATGGGACAATTGGTTGGTATTGTTGGGTTCTCAACATTTCTTAAAGGCTGATGAGTTCTTCATGTGACAGATAGTTTTAGTATGTTCTGGAGAAGTAGCCCGAGCTGAACGTATCCCAGAGAGTGTTTACTTCTAATGTGCTGCACATTTATACTTTTTAATTGGAAACAGCAGCAGATAACCTCGAACTAGTTTGTAGTTCTTATCCATTTCAGATCTAGGCGACAGGCTTTTTTTATGGCGGTCGAGTTCTTAATGGCACCTTTGGTTGGTATTGGTGGATGGTCTAGGTTAGGGTTCACCAATTATTCCAAACAAAGGGGCAGTTTACTGTTCTTCAGGCTTTAGGGGGGCCAGATTGTGGCCAGTTGGGAGGAGAAATGCCCCATTGTTGGTTTTAGTGGGAGCAATATTGTCTCATTATTGGTATGAGTGGGAGGAATCGATGATGTCAGTGGGAGTAATGATGCCCCATCGCTGGTGTCAGCTGGAGGAAAGATTGACCCAATCACCGGATAAGGACAAGCAAAGAGCTGCATCTGGCCCCAGGGTCACAGTTTGGAGACCAGTGGTCTAGGTGATGAGCTTCGCTGAGTACGAGTTCTTCATGGGACCGTAGGTTGGTATTGGCGGATGGTCTAGATCACTGATGGCGAACCTTGGTAACCTTGGTGCTCCACTACACTGCAGAGTGTATGAGCATCATGGGAATGTAGTTCCAAAACATCTGGGGTGCCAAGGTTTGCCATCACTGGTCTAGGTGATGGGCTTCTTAATGGCTGATGCTGAATTCTCCATGGGACTGGTAGTTGGTATTGGTTGGTTCTGAACAGTGTTTAAGTGTTGGACATCTTAATGTCTGATGATGAGTTCTCCATGGGATCTTTGGTTAGTACTGGGGGGTTCTGGATGGTCTTAGTGATGGTCTTAGTGATGGACTTATTTATGGTTGATGAGGAGCTCTCCATGGGACTGTTGGTTGGTATTGGGGGGTTCTGGGTGGCCTTAGTGATGGACTTCTTTATGGTTGATGAGGAGTTCTCCATGGGACTGTTGGTTGGTACTGGGGGGTTCTGGGTGGTCTTAGTGATGGTCTTAGTGATGGACTTATTTATGGTTGATGAGGAGCTCTCCATGGGACTGTTGGTTGGTATTGGGTGGTTCTGGGTGGTCTTAGTGATGGACTTCTTTATGGTTGATGAGCAGTTCTCCATGGGACTGTTGGTTGGTATTGGTGAGATCTGCATGGTCTCAGCGATGGGCTTCCTAAATGCATGGAGTGTTTGTACACCCCGACAATAAACTTCTCTTATTTACTTCCTTTTGGTCTGATAAATATCCTTTTGAGAGCATTCTGTTCAGTAAGAGATAAAAAAAACTACCCGGTGATCCTGCCAGAAATTTTGTGAGCTGATAAATTCTTGCCTGGGCTGCACTCGTCTCAGTTGCAGGTTCAGCAGTAAAGTTGACTGAGTTGAAGAAGGAATGATTGGGAGATTGTAGACCTCTAGTTTTGGTTATCTGTGAATGGGTCCATTCAGAGGTCCTTCCTCAATGGACAAGTTCCCAGCTTGTAGCCATTGTCTATTGATGGAATAGGAGAAGTCAGGTCATGTCTAGTCTGAGGTGTCCATTGGTGGAATAGGAGTAGGCAGGTCATGTCCCGAGATGTCTGTCACGGAGGAGAGTAGTCAGGTCATGTCTAGTTTGAGGTGTCCACCATGAAGAAGTAGGCAGGTCATGTCTAGTTTGAGGTGTCCATCACCCTAATAGAAGTAGACAGGTCATGTCTAGTCTGAGGTATCCATTATGTAGAGTGTAAAAGTCGGGAGGCCTCTATGTTGGGGTTGCCTATAAATCTAATTTGTAATCTCAGTAACTTTTAGCTCCTCTGCTCTGATCGGATAACTGTGGTGTCATTAATGTCTAGTTTTGTTTCTAAAAAAGGTTTCATAGGGGGACCATTTTGTAGGACCAATTGCTTGGTGGTGGGACATTCCACTCACTGGTGACATTCCCCTAATTCTTCCTTGTATAATATGGGTTCGGTGGGTCTTTCTGTGTCTCTGGACTTGCTTTAATTCTCCTCCCCCGTACTCTCTCCAGGACATGCTTATGCAGCTGGCAAAGGCCGTGGCGAGTGCGGCGGCAGCTCTGGTGCTGAAGGCGAAGAATGTAGCCGAGCGGACGGATGACCCCATGCAGCAGGGCCAAGTCATCGCTGCCGCCACGCAGTGCGCACTTTCCACTTCTCAGCTGGTGGCATGCACTAAGGTAAGAGATCTCACGGTGCCTGTCACCCTCCTCCCTTTGCTAAATGTTTGGCACACTAACCACCCATGTCTCCCTCCCAGGTTGTGGCTCCAACCATCAGTTCCCCGGTTTGTCAGGAGCAGCTGTTGGAGGCCGGAAAGCAGGTGGCCAAGTCAGTGGAAGGCTGTGTTGAGTCTTCTAAAGAAGCTACCGGAGACCCGGAACTCCTGAAGGCTGTCGGTGTGGCGGCATCCGCTGTCACCCAGGCGCTCAACGACCTATTGCAACACATCAAGAAGAATGCCACCGGAGGACCTCCAACCGGCAGATATGACCAGGCCACCGATACCATCCTCAATGTGACCGAGAACATCTTCAGCTCTATGGGAGATGCCGGTCAGTCTTTATTCCGAGGAAGTCATTTATAGAGGTTCACTGCAGAGATTTCCATCTATTACTGTCCTGGAAAGGATGTCAGGCAAAGTCGCCCCCTGGGGGAGGAAGTTGGGGGGCAAAGTCACCCCCTGGGGGAGGAAGTTGGGGGGCAAGGAGGAAGTTGGGGGGCAAAGTCACCCCCTGGGGGACTTTAAGGCAGATCTCTAAAACCCCCAAACATTTTATTTTCTGAAAGCAGAGGTGCTGGAGAATAAAATGGTGCTGCTTCTATTTTTTTTATGTCGCATAGGTTAATTTTAGACCCCTGATGTGTCGCCTGCCTTCTGATGAAGCCAACGGAGTGCAGACTGCGCTTCATTCGCTTCTTCCCTGCAAGGGGCACCTCAAACCAAATGTGTCATTTCCAGCTTCACTCCAGCAATGGGAGATCGTGGGAACAGATGTTCGCTGCTCTCCTTCCCCTCCGCCCTGCCATGTAGGACGGCGGAGCCCTGGAAGTATGATGGGGTGGGGTCACATTATGGGGTTAACCTCCCTGGCGGTATGATTATTTCGGATTTTAGGTGCTGGAAGCGGTGCCGTTAAAACGGGACAGACCACTGGGGACAAAAGGGGTTGTGGAATTATTTGATCCAGTGTTGTAATCTGTAAGATGACTGTATGCTGTATCTATACTGTGTTTTTTACTTTTTGAATTCGGCCCCCGAACTCCGTCCCCGTGCATCGCAGCGCTCGCAGGGAACGGAGCCAGGGCACTGTGACGGATCAAGCGAGACACAGCGGCTTGCAGATCGCAGCAGGGAGACATCGCAGGATCCCAGGGGACAAGGTAAATCACCTCTACATGGATCCTGCGATGAGATCCCGGGGGTTACCGCTTTTGGTAGTGAAATCTCACCCCCGAGCCAGACTCGGGAAATACCGCCAGGGAGGTTAATGAAGGATCAGTGGAAAAGAAGTATTCCTGCGCCACGCCAGGGAAATAGAGGGAGATAGGGCACTGCTGCACACACTGAAAGGGAAATATCTGAACCTCGGGGAATAATGAGTAAGAAGGGTAGTGGTGCGCTGTACACAAGGAGGATATATCTATTGATAAAAGCAGTATATTAAATTCGCAATGGGGGGATATCCAGTAAACAATACAGGTCTGGGTATGTCTATGTGACTAGTTTAAACAGCAACACTCATTTCTACTAATAGTCCACAACATAAATACATAAAATAGTGAAAATTCATATAAAATCCAAAGTCCAACGTGTTGCGATCCGATAGTCGCATAAAAGTGCAAATATTCCAATGTGCCACTGTGGCTGATAAAACAATAATGTTCGTTACTATTAGTGTAAAATCTACAACATAAAACCGTGAAATAATAAAAACAAGAAAAAAGAAAAAACACAATATAACATTCAAAAGTGCAGCGTGTTGCGATCCTAAAATCGCATAGAGTGCAGGTGTTCTGCTGTGGTGCACATAGGCAAACCTTCAAACATAAATAATAATTCAGTGACAAAAAATATAAGTGTATCAGACAAAAAGTCAGTTTTCAGTGCAAAGTGCTGCGATTATTCTCAAAATCGCATAGGGTGTGACTTCTTCAACAAGATATATGATGTGGAGCTGTTGCAATGGGAAGGGCAGTGGTGCTGGTGGAAGGGGATATGGCCTTGGTGGTCCCGTATATACCAGTAATGGATGTCCCCTTACCTTACCGCTGTAAGGTAACAGCGTATATATAGAGAGCTTTTCGGCATCCTTTAGCGGAATTTTCCCTTTACTGTGGGGTGCCCAGGTCCTGACCAATGATATGGTCCCTTTTAAAGGGGGTTTCCACTGTGGTATTGCAGTCAGGGTTCCTCAGTGGTGTGGCATATACATGGGTTTAAGCAGAGATGGAGGAAGAATACTCCATAGTGTAAGGCTCGGTTCACACAGGACGCGGCACGACTTGCAGCGCCGCGACCTCAGCGGCGACTTGCAAAATGACTTCTGTATAGAAGTCAATGCAAGTCGCCCGAAGTCATGCCAAAAGTAGTACAGGAACCTTTTTTCTAAGTCGGAGCGACTTGAGTCGCTCCTATTAGAACGGTTCCGTAGTACAGAACGGGGGCGACTTGTCAGGCGGCGAAGTCGCCTGGACGAGTTGCGCCTGTGTGAACCGAGTCTAAAGTGCTTCAACAGGTTTATTGTTATTAAAACAGTTTAAAAATGCTCACAAACAGTCTGTACAAGCCGTGTATAAACGAGCTGCGGGCTCGGTCTACGTCACTTCCTGGTTGCTGTGTCCCGACGCGTGTTCGTCACGTGACTTCATCAGGGGAAGTCTGAATGAA
Source organism: Lithobates pipiens (assembly GCF_037356315.1). Taxonomy (NCBI): domain Eukaryota; kingdom Metazoa; phylum Chordata; class Amphibia; order Anura; family Ranidae; genus Lithobates; species Lithobates pipiens. The sequence continues at coordinate 536,183,085 of NW_027507718.1, forward strand.
GGATCGCTTTCATTACAAAGCCCTGACCCGTCAAACTGTTAATAACACAATAAAGTTTGTCCGGAGGCGATCTGTAGTCGTAATCGCTCTTGTATGTATGATTTGCGCTCATATTTCGATCGGTCTGTAGGAGAGATGGTGCGACAGGCGCGAATCCTCGCTCAGGCCACGTCGGATCTGGTGGGCGCTATCAAGGCAGACGCCGAGCAGGAGAGCGATCTGGAGAATTCCCGAAAACTTCTCAGCGCTGCCAAACTTCTGGCTGATGCCACGGCTCGGATGGTGGAGGCGGCCAAGGTGCGTTTTCATGCTCTGCCATACCATGATTCTCAGGAGAGGAAGGGGGCGTGGTTTATCTAACCCCCTCCTCTCTCTCTCTCTCTCTCTCTCTCCCCCCCCCCCCCCCTCCAGGGTGCAGCTGCCAATCCGGACAGTGAGGAGCAACAACAGAGGCTGCGCGAAGCTGCGGAGGGCCTGCGCATGGCCACCAACGCCGCCGCACAGAACGCCATCAAGAAGAAGCTGGTGCACAAGCTGGAGGTGCGTGTTCTAGCCGATGACCGATTCCCGGAAATGTCCCCAACTGGGTGGAGTCTGACTGATCAGGGGCGGAGCTTTATGTCAACAACAAATCATTCACCCTGCTTGTTTCTTGTTTTTTTATTTTTTTATTTCAGCAAGCAGCCAAGCAGGCGGCCGCTTCAGCCACGCAAACCATTGCCGCCGCGCAGAACGCCGCATCCAGCAACAAGAACCCCGCCGCCCAGCAACAGCTGGTGCAAAGCTGCAAGGTGTGTGATCTGCACGCCGCCATTCCTGGCTTCTGTGCTGTATAGGCCGGTTTGTCCTCCACCCCCCGCCCCCACCTGGTGGGACATTACAGAGAACCTTTTATGTGACGTGTCCTCCCATTCATGGTTATCTTTCTCCCGCAGGTTGTGGCAGAGCAGATCCCGATGTTGGTTCAGGGAGTTCGAGGCAGCCAATCGCAGCCAGAGAGTCCGAGCGCCCAACTGTCCCTCATCAGTGCCAGCCAGAACTTCCTGCAGGTGGCGTATTTATACCGTCTGATATCACCTTGTATGGTGTGACCGCCTCGGTCTGAGGAAGCCGCACCCCGTGTGTCATGGTGAACCCCGACTGTCTTCTCTATCCCTTCTTCTCCCAGACACCAAACTCACCGTGTTCTTCCTCTCATTACAGCCTGGCGGTAAACTGATGGCTGCCGGGAAGTCGGCCGTCCCGACCGTCTCGGATCCGGCGTCCGCCATGCAGCTTGGTCAATGCATAAAGAACTTGGCTGCCGCTCTGGCTGAGCTCCGCACCGCTGCACAGAAGGTACGGTTATCATTCGTATAGATAGTTGTTGCCCAGCATAGATTTGGGGTGGGGGGGCGGGGTCTCGTTATACGGGTGCATCTCGTCAAATTAGAATATCATCAAAAGGTGAATGAATTTCAGTAATTCAATTCAAAAAACTGAAACTGATATATTTTATATAGATTTGTTACACACAGCGCGATATATTATTTCATGAGGATGATTCTGGCTTACAGCGAGTGACACCCCAAAATTCAGTATCTCAGAAAATCGGAATATTACAAAAAATACCACAAAAAAAAAAGTATTTTTAATCCAGAAATGTTGTCTTAGTGAGAAGTCTGTCCATGTACAGTATAGGATGCACTCAGTAGTTGGTCGGGGCTCCTTTTGTATGAATTGCGGCATCGATGCGGCGTGGCATGGAGGAGATCAGCCCGTGGCACTGCTGAGGTGTTATGGAAGCCCAGGTCCTTCACCTGGTCTGCATTGTTGGGTCTGATGTCTCTCATCTTCCACAGATTCTCTATGGGATTTAGGTCGGGGCGAGTTTGCTGGCCAATCAAGCACAGTGATCACGTGACCAGGTATTGGTAGCTTTGACAGTGTGGGCAGGCGCCAGGTCCTGCTGGAAAATGAAATCCGCATCGCCATGGATCTGGTCAGCAGGGGGCAGCATTAAGTGATCCAGACTTTCCTGCTAGAGGGCGCCACTGACTGTGGACTTGATGAAGCTTTATTGATGTGCCTGGCAAATATGGGCGGCACAGTGGAGTAGTGGGCGGCACAGTGGAGTAGTGGGCGGCACAGTGGAGTAGTGGGCGGCACAGTGGAGTAGTGGGCGGCACAGTGGAGTAGTGGGCGGCACAGTGGAGTAGTGGGCGGCACAGTGGAGTAGTGGGCGGCACAGTGGAGTAGTGGGCGGCACAGTGGAGTAGTGGGCGGCACAGTGGAGTAGTGGGCGGCACAGTGGAGTAGTGGGCGGCACAGTGGAGTAGTGGGCGGCACAGTGGAGTAGTGGGCGGCACAGTGGAGTAGTGGGCGGCACAGTGGAGTAGTGGGCGGCACAGTGGAGTAGTGGGCGGCACAGTGGAGTAGTGGGCGGCACAGTGGAGTAGTGGGCGGCACAGTGGAGTAGTGGGCGGCACAGTGGAGTAGTGGGCGGCACAGTGGAGTAGTGGGCGGCACAGTGGAGTAGTGGGCGGCACAGTGGAGTAGTGGGCGGCACAGTGGAGTAGTGGGCGGCACAGTGGAGTAGTGGGAGGCACAGTGGAGTAGTGGGAGGCACAGTGGAGTAGTGGGCGGCACAGTGGAGTAGTGGGCGGCACAGTGGAGTAGTGGGCGGCACAGTGGAGTAGTGGGCGGCACAGTGGAGTAGTGGGCGGCACAGTGGAGTAGTGGGCGGCACAGTGGAGTAGTGGTTATCACTCTCGCCTAGTGGTAAAAAGGGTCGCTGGTTCGAATCCCAACCAGGACACTGCCTGCCTGGAGTTTGCATGTTCTCCCTGTGCCTGTGTGGGTTTCCTCCGGGTACTCCAGTTTCCTCCCACACTCCAAAGACATGCAGGTAGGTTAATTGGCTTCTGTCCAAAATTGGCCCTAGTATATGAATGGGGACCTTGGATTGTGGCCCCTTGAGGGTAGGGACCGATGAGAGTGTGCAATGTACAGAGATGGGGACAATTGTAGACACTCTCAGGTTGAACTGGATGGACTGGTGTCTTTATTCAACCTTACTAACTATGAAACTATGAAGTGCTGGTTGCCATTACCACCTCTGACTTCAGCGAGATTAGGGCTGGGGTTAGGTGAAGGTTCATACAGGTCTCTGCCACACATGGATATTGTACCACAATCACATCACTATCTGACCAACCCCAGCAGATGACACGGCTCCCCAAATCATCACTGACTGTGGAAACTTCACACTGGACATCATGCATCTTGGATTCTGTGCCTCTCCACTCCTCCTCCTCCAGGCTCTGGGATCGCGATTTCCGATTTCAATTCAGAATTTTCCACTGTCCGTGATAATTTGGGAAGCCGTGTCATCTGCTGGTGTTGGTCAGATTGTCATGTGATTGTGGTACAATATCCATCTGTGGCAGAGACCTGTATGGACCTTCACCTGACCCCAGCCCTAATCTCACAGAAGCTTTCGATGGTCATGGCAACCAGCACTTCATATTGCCAGACACATCGATAAAGCTTTAGTTGTTGGTGCCAGAGATCACCATCTGAAGTACCATGCCATTTTGGAATTTTTGTACATTGAACCCCCTGTGGCCCAATGCGGTGTGAGATCAGCTCCGTGGTCTGCTAGGATGAGGCCAGTCTCGGTCATCTTGTGTGAAGTTCTGGTGAGGTTACAGGCTGTCTTTAGAACTGATTATTTAGGGCTCCTCTTATACTCAATAGATGGATCTAGTTATAAACCTGTGTGCCCTGGTGACGGAATATTGTAGTCTTGCTGGATAATGCCTCACTGAAGGTTCTGTATGATTTTAGGATTTGTGGTCCGGTCTGATCATGGCCCCTCGGGTTTGGCTGAGGTCTTGGTCTGGTTATGGCCCCTCGGGTTTGGCTGAGGTCTTGGTCTGGTCATGGAGCCTCGGGTTTGGCTGAGGTCTTGGTCTGGTTATAGAGCCTCGGGTTTGGCTGAGGTCTTGGTCTGGTTATGGAGCCTCGGGTTTGGCTGAGGTCTTGGTCTGGTTATAGAGCCTCGGGTTTGGCTGAGGTCTTGGTCTGGTTATGGCCCCTCGGGTTTGGCTGAGGTCTTGGTCTGGTCATGGAGCCTCGGGTTTGGCTGAGGTCTTGGTCTGGTTATAGAGCCTCGGGTTTGGCTGAGGTCTTGGTCTGGTTATGGAGCCTCGGGTTTGGCTGAGGTCTTGGTCTGGTCATGGAGCCTCGGGTTTGGCTGAGGTCTTGGTCTGGTCATGGAGCCTCGGGTTTGGCTGAGGTCTTGGTCTGGTTATGGAGCTGTGTAGTTTAGAGTCAGGTTGAGTGATATCGGAGTGGGAGTTGGGTGCTATGGAGATGGGTTTGAGTGAGGTCTCAGTCTATTTACAGGATGAATGTTCGTAATTTGGGGCCGGGATTGGATGAGGTTTGGTCTGGTTATGGAGCTTTGTGATTTGGAACAGGGATTGGGTGAGATCTTATTTTAGTTGTAGAGTTAGATGATTCTCGGCTAGGATTGGATGAGGTTTGGTCTGATAATGATCCTAAAGGTTGGATGAGGCTTGATCAGGTTATAAAGCTGGGTGAATTTGGGCAGGGGTTGGATGAGGTTTGGTTTTTGAGCTGGGGTTGGATGAGGTCTTGGCCTAGTTGTGGAGATGTATTATTTGAAAGGGGTTGGGTGAGGTCTTATTTTAGTTATGGAGTTGGTTGATTCTGGGCAGGGATTGGATGTGGTTTGGTCCTGTTATAGAGCTGGGGATTTGGGGCAGTTTATCTGGTTATAGAGGTGGTGGTTTGAAGCAGTGATTGGGTGAAGTTTTGTCTGGTTATATGGGGCTTTGTAGTTATAGATCAGGGGTTGGGTGAGGTTTATTCTGGTTGTGGACCTATGTGATTTTGGAGCAGGGGTTGGATGAGGTCTTGGTCTGGCTATAGAGCTGTATGGTTAGTAGAGGTGTAATGGAGCTGTGTGGTTTGGAGCCAGAATTGGGCAGGGATCCTGATTTGTTATAGATTTTGTATGGTTTGAAGTGGTCTTGGTCTGGGTATAGAGCTATTTGGTTTGTAGAGGTCTCGGTCTGGTTGCGGAGATGTGTGATTTGGCATAGAGGTTAGGCGAGGTTTGGAGGCGGGATTGGGTGAGGAGTCTGATTTCTTATAGAGCTGTATGATGAGGTTTTGGTCTGGATATAGAGCTGTATGGTTGGTGGTGGTCTCAGTCTGGTAATGGGGATGGATGATTGGTAGAGGTTTTGGTCTGGCTATAGAGCTGTATGGTTGGTAGAGGTCTCGGCCTGGTATTGGGGCTGTATGGTTGGTAGAGGTCTCGGTCTGGTATTGGGGCTGTATGGTTGGTAGAGGTCTCGGTCTGGTATTGGGGCTGTATGGTTAGTAGAGGTCTTGGTCTGGTAATGGGGCTGTATGGTTGGTAGAGGTCTTGGTCTGGTATTGGGGCTGTATGGTTAGTAGAGGTCTCGGTCTGGTAATGGGGCTGTATGGTTGGTAGAGGTCTCGGTCTGGTATTGGGGCTGTATGGTTGGTAGAGGTCTCGGTCTGGTAATGGGGCTGTATGGTTGGTAGAGGTTTTGGTCTGGCTATATAGAGCTGTATTGTTGGTAGAGGTCTCGGTCTGGTAATGGGGCTGTATGGTTGGTAGAGGTCTTGGTCTGGATATAGAGCTGTATTGTTGGGTTAGGTCTTGGTCTGGTAATGGGGGCTGTGTGGTTGGTAGAGGTCTTGGTCTAGATATAATAGCTGTATGGTTTGGAGTAGAGGTTAGGAGAGATCTTGTTATGAAGCTGTAGGGTTCTGCTCAGATATCTGGTCCTGTCTCAGTCTGATTTACAGAGCAGTGTGGTGTTTGTGGTTTTTTTTTTATGACTTTTTGTCCCCCTCAGGCACAGGAAGCATGTGGACCTCTGGAGATCGACTCTGCACTGAACCTCATCCGTTCCCTGGAACAAGACCTACAGGAGGCCAAAGCAGCCGCCAGAGAGGGCAAACTGCAGCCGCTGCCCGGGGAGACGGTGAGCCTTTATCTTTGTGGTTTGTTGATGGGGAGATTGTGTGAAGACGGTTGTGTCGGGATAAGTGACCATTTGTGTGTCGGGATAAGTGACCATTGTGTGTCGGGATAAGTGACCATTGTGTGTCGGGATAAGTGACCATTGTGTGTCGGGATAAGTGACCATTGTGTGTCGGGATAAGTGACCATTGTGTGTCGGGATAAGTGACCATTGTGTGTCGGGATAAGTGACCATTGTGTGTCGGGATAGTGACCATTGTGTGTCGGGATAGTGACCATTGTGTGTCGGGATGGTGGGGACATTGTGTGTCAGGATGGTTGGGACATTGTGTGTCAGGATGGTTGGGACATTGTGTGTCGGGATAGTGACCATTGTGGGTCAGGATGGTGGGGACATTGTGGGTCAGGATGGTGGGGACATTGTGGGTCAGGATGGTTGGGACATTGTGGGTCAGGATGGTGGTGACATTGTGTGTCGGGATGGTTGGGACATTGTGTGTCGGGATGGTGGGGACATTGTGTGTCGGGATGGTGGGGACATTGTGTGTCGGGATGGTGGGGACATTGTGTGTCGGGATGGTGGGGACATTGTGTGTCAGGATGGTGGGGACATTGTGTGTCGGGATAGTGACCATTGTGGGTCAGGATGGTGGGGACATTGTGGGTCAGGATGGTGGGGACATTGTGGGTCAGGATGGTTGGGACATTGTGGGTCAGGATGGTTGGGACATTGTGGGTCGGGATGGTGGGGACATTGTGGGTCGGGATGGTGGGGACATTGTGGGTCGGGATGGTGGGGACATTGTGGGTCGGGATGGTGGGGACATTGTGGGTCGGGATGGTGGGGACATTGTGTGTCAGGATGGTGAGGACATTGTGTGAAGATGGTTGTGTGTCCGCATGGTGATCATTGTACTTCTACAGATGGAGAAATGCTCACAAGATCTGGGAAGCAGCACCAAGGCAGTGAGTTCTTCCATCGCACAGCTTCTGGGCGAGATTGTCCATGGAAATGAGAATTACACAGGTAGGTGGAGGTGATGTCTCCTTCTCTCTGTATTATCCTCAACTCGCCTTTTTTTGTTTCGTGTCTGTGGTTTATCTCTTTTTCCTGACCCACCTATATGTCCTCTGTAAACCCGTCATCTCCCCCTTGGCAGGACGTGCTGCCCGTGATGTTGCCCAGGCCCTGCGTTCCCTGGCTCAGGCCAGCCGTGGAGTGGCTGCCATGTCTGGAGATCCGGCGGTGCAGAACGCTATGTTGGAGTGCGCTGGAGATGTCATGGATAAGGCTGGAAACCTCATTGAAGAAGCTAAGAGAGCTGTGGGAAAGCCGGCGGATGCGGAGAGTCAGCAGAGATTGGCTCAGGTCTCTGAACATTTTATTACTTTTTCTTGTTGTTTTCTTCATTTCTACCACATAAGTTATTTTCACTTCACCCTCTGCACACTACCAGTCTGCTGCCCCAAGTGCTGGGATGAGGGGTGGTTTGTATTCCCAGATCTTCCCAGCATGTTGTCTTTTCCGCACACTGACCCATCCATACCTGATGTGTTTTTGGTAATTAGTGATTGGATTGCCTTCTGTCTCCACACAGGTGGCCAAGGCCGTGTCTCAGGCTCTGAGCCGATGCGTTACTTGTCTTCCAGGACAGAGAGATGTGGATGCCGCTATAAAGAGCATCGGAGAAGCCAGCAAGAAACTCCTGGCCACATCTGTAAGTGCTTCTCATGTCTTCCTCTCCTGTTCCTTGTCTCTGATTTCCTCCTCCACCTGCTACCAAGAGACATCTCTATGGTCCTTTAATGTCCATCCTCCTCCACCTTCTACTAGATGGTCTTTGGTCTTCTAATGTTCATTTTCCTTCGCCTTCTACTAAGTGGCCTCTCTACGGTCCTTTAATGTCTAGCCCCCTCCACCTGCTACTAAGTGACATCTCTATGGTCCTCTAATGTCTAGCCTCCTCCACCTTCTACTAAGTGACCTCTCTATGGTCCTCTAATGTCTAGCCCCCTCCACCTGCTACTAAGTGACCTCTCTATGGTCCTCTAATGTCTAGCCTCCTCCACCTTCTACTAAGTGACCTCTCTATGGTCCTCTAATGTCTAGCCTCCTCCACCTTCTACTAGATGACCTCTCTATGGTCCCCTAATGTCCATTTTCCTCTACCTTCTACTAAGTGACCTCTCTATGGTCCTCCTAATGTCCATCCTCCTCCACCTTCTACTGAGTGACCTCTCTATGGTCCTTTAATGTCTATCCTCCTCCTCCTTCTACTAAGTGACATCTCTATGGTCCTTTTAATGTCTATCCTCCTCCTCCTTCTACTAAGTGACATCTCTATGGTCCTTTTAATGTCTATCCTCCTCCTCCTTCTACTAAGTGACATCTCTATGGTTCTCTAGCGTCCGTCCTCAGGATCCTTGTCTTTTGAATCTGTTTTTCAGCTGATCACGCCGTCTTCCTTTGCTCACTCTTTATTGCCTCCTTATCTCCTCAGTTCCCCCCCAGCACCAAGACTTTCCAGGAAGCTCAAGGCCAGCTGAACCAGGCTGCTGTCGGCCTTAACCAGTCAGCCAATGAACTAGTGCAAGCTTCCCGGGGAACGCCTCAGGATCTCGCCAAGGCTTCTGGGAAGTATGGCCATGACTTCAATGAGTTCCTTCAGGCTGGAGTGGAGATGGCGGGACAGTCACAGGTAGATGGGATTCCATAACTCGTTGGGTGGTACAGACTCGCCAGCTTTTTTATCATCCTGTGTGTTGATGTAATTATTCGGATGAAAGTGATCTCAGGGGTCCTTGCATGTCTTCAGAGGTTGGGCCTTCGGGTCGTATTGTGTTTCTGGAGTAGTCTGTAGGTGCTCTGCACTTGGACTCAAATGCATGGGTCTGTGTCACATGACCACGTAGCACTCTGAGGGTCCCTCTAATGTAACATTCAGCTTCTGGAATTCTGTGTTTCAAAATTCCATCATAGATAATGTTGGGTCTATAGTAATAAGGTTATTAGATGTATATGAGGTATATGTGCCCAGATAATGAGGTGATTGGAGTACGCGTCATTACCTCTATTATCTCCTTCATGTGTCCTCTCCATCCACAGAACAAGGAGGACCAGGCCCAAGTGGTCTCCAACCTCAAGAGCATTTCTCTGTCATCCAGCAAGTTGTTACTGGCAGCTAAAGCACTTTCCGCGGATCCCGCCGCTCCCAACCTGAAGAGCCAGCTGGCGGCCGCAGCCAGGTATGTGGTAGGAATTGTCTCCTTCCAGTATCTTCATAACACAATGGATGTGCATGTGATACCTACAGATCTGTCTGTGTTTCCCCAGGGCTGTGACTGACAGTATCAATCAGCTGATCACCGTGTGTACCCAGCAAGCTCCAGGACAGAAGGAGTGTGACAACGCTCTACGTGAGCTGGAGGTAAGTTCCTGCTTATTGGTGGGACATGTGTTCGAAGGAATCCCTTCTGTGTAGCAGGATCTCATCTGTGTAGCGGGATCTCATCTGTGTATCGGGATCTCATCTGTGTAGCGGGATCTCATCTGTGTAGCGGGATCTCCTCTGTGTAGCGGGATCTCCTCTGTGTAGCGGGATCTCCTCTGTGTAGCAGGGTCTCCTCTGTGTAGAAGGGTCGCCTCTGTGTAGCAGGGTCGCCTCTGTGTAGCAGGGTCTCCTCTGTGTAGCAGGGTCTCCTCTGTGTAGCAGGGTCTCCTCTGTGTAGCAGGGTCTCCTCTGTGTAGCAGGGTCTCCTCTGTGTAGCAGGGTCTCCTCTGTGTAGAAGGGTCTCCTCTGTGTAGAAGGGTCTCCTCTGTGTAGAAGGGTCTCCTCTGTGTAGAAGGGTCTCCTCTGTGTAGAAGGGTCTCCTCTGTGTAGAAGGGTCTCCTCTGTGTAGAAGGGTCTCCTCTGTGTAGAAGGGTCTCCTCTGTGTAGAAGGGTCTCCTCTGTGTAGAAGGGTCTCCTCTGTGTAGAAGGGTCTCCTCTGTGTAGAAGGGTCTCCTCTGTGTAGAGATCGGATCTCACCTGTGTAGAGATCGGATCTCACCTGTGTAGAGATCGGATCTCACCTGTGTAGAGATCGGATCTCACCTGTGTAGAGATCGGATCTCACCTGTGTAGAGATCGGATCTCACCTGTGTAGAGATCGGATCTCACCTGTGTAGAAGGATCTCATCTGTGAGAGCGGGCTCTGCCCTGAGTAGAAGGCTCTGCCCTGAGTAGAAGGCTCTGCCCTGAGTAGAAGGCTCTGCCCTGAGTAAGCGGGATCTGCCCTGAGTAAGCGGGATCTGCCCTGAGTAAGCGGGATCTGCCCTGAGTAAGCGGGATCTGCCCTGAGTAGAAGGCTCTGCCCTGAGTAAGCGGGATCTGCCCTGAGTAAGCGGGATCTGCCCTGAGTAAGCGGGATCTGCCCTGAGTAGAAGGCTCTGCCCTGAGTAGAAGGCTCTGCCCTGAGTAGAAGGCTCTGCCCTGAGTAAGCGGGATCTGCCCTGAGTAAGCGGGATCTGCCCTGAGTAAGCGGGATCTGCCCTGAGTAAGCGGGATCTGCCCTGAGTAAGCGGGATCTGCCCTGAGTAAGCGGGATCTGCCCTGAGTAGAAGGATCTGCCCTGAGTAAGCGGGATCTGCCCTGAGTAGGGGGGCTCTGCCCTGAGTAGGGGGGCTCTGCCCTGAGTAGGGGGGCTCTGCCCTGAGTAGGGGGGCCCTGCCCTGACTAGGGGGGCCCTGCCCTGAGTAGAAGGCTCTGCCCTGACTAAGCGGTATCTGCCCTGACTAAGCGGTATCTGCCCTGAGTAGAGGGCTCTGCCCTGAGTAGAGGGCTCTGCCCTGAGTAGAAGGCTCGTAGAAGGCTCTGCCCTGAGTAGAAGGCTCTGCCCTGAGTAGAAGGCTCTGCCCTGAGTAGAGGGATCTGCCCTGAGTAAGCGGGATCTGCCCTGAGTAAGCGGGATCTGCCCTGAGTAAGCGGGATCTGCCCTGAGTAGAAGGCTCTGCCCTGAGTAGAAGGCTCTGCCCTGAGTAGAAGGCTCTGCCCTGAGTAGAAGGCTCTGCCCTGAGTAAGCGGGATCTGCCCTGAGTAAGCGGGATCTGCCCTGAGTAAGCGGGATCTGCCCTGAGTAAGCGGGATCTGCCCTGAGTAAGCGGGATCTGCCCTGAGTAGAAGGCTCTGCCCTGAGTAGAAGGCTCTGCCCTGAGTAGAAGGCTCTGCCCTGAGTAGGGGGGCTCTGCCCTGAGTAGGGGGGCTCTGCCCTGAGTAGGGGGGCTCTGCCCTGAGTAGGGGGGCTCTGCCCTGAGTAGGGGGGCTCTGCCCTGAGTAGGGGGGCTCTGCCCTGACTAGGGGGGCCCTGCCCTGACTAGGGGGGCCCTGCCCTGAGTAGAAGGCTCTGCCCTGACTAAGCGGTATCTGCCCTGACTAAGCGGTATCTGCCCTGAGTAGAGGGCTCTGCCCTGAGTAGAGGGCTCTGCCCTGAGTAGAGGGCTCTGCCCTGAGTAGAAGGCTCGTAGAAGGCTCTGCCCTGAGTAGAAGGCTCTGCCCTGAGTAGAAGGCTCTGCCCTGAGTAGAAGGCTCTGCCCTGAGTAAGCGGGATCTGCCCTGAGTAAGCGGGATCTGCCCTGAGTAAGCGGGATCTGCCCTGAGTAAGCGGGATCTGCCCTGAGTAAGCGGGATCTGCCCTGAGTAAGCGGGATCTGCCCTGAGTAAGCGGGATCTGCCCTGAGTAAGCGGGATCTGCCCTGTGTAAGCGGGATCTGCCCTGGTTATCATTTGAGAGTCATTTCCTCTCATGAGATCAGTGTATATTGTATTAGGAGTATCATGCAGATACTTCCATAAGGAGGGATGAAGTAGACCTGCATTGTCACCATGGCTTTCCCTTTCCACCACAATCCCTGGAAATCTCCCCCCTTCATTGTCTCGTGTGGTCTTTGCTTCAGAGAGCATGACAACCAGACAGGACCAGACTCTTCATGGCTCTGCCGGAACCCCTCTTCTCTGGGGCAATTCTGACACCATTGGGATAGTAAAGTCCGAGGATTACAAGAGAGGGGTCATCTCATGATTGTAGTGATGGTGTGAAATGTCTGAGGTCTGTATAATGTATGTTGTGTATGTACAGTCTGATCCTCCATATATATTACAGGTCATCTCATATGTAGGAGATGTTCTAGTGAACAGCCTGATCATGTATGGTTGTGTACCATCTCTGAGCCCCTACAGTGTGTGTGTGTGTATGTGTGTGTGTGTGTGTATATATATATATATATATATATATAAACATTTATATATGAGGAAAAAAAAACAGTGGATTATATTGGGAGTCCACCCCGACACTGATCTACACAAAAAGAATCGGACGAGCAGAGGAAGTAACCCACCGTATTTTTTGGTTTTATTATATATATATATATATATATATATATATATATATATATATATATATATATATATATATATACATACACACACACGCATACATAGTCCCATCTTTATCTTATTTCTGTACTGTGTCGCACACAAGGCTTTAATCAGATTTATCTTCTGTCATTACAGACGGTCCGAGAACTCCTCCAGAACCCGACAGAGCCAGTCAACGACCAGTCCTACTTCCAATGCCTGGACAGCGTCATGGAGAACTCCAAGGTCCTGCTCAGGGCCCCTAACTGTACAGTCTGTGTGTCTCCCCGGTCCCTAGAATGGGGACATAGCTTAGTATAGCCCCATCTTTCCCCTCCTCCATCTTATTATGTGTCTCATTGGGACATAGCTTAGCATCCAACTTTTATTTCAAGATATTACAAGATACAAAACGCATATTTCCTATACCGTCACACCACATTCTATATGTTCTCTGTTGTATGACGATG
>NW_027507718.1:536196174-536275059 GCF_037356315.1 Lithobates pipiens
CTACCTCCACCATCATCCCTATCTCCATCTCTACCCCCACCATCATCCCTATCTCCATCTCTACCTCCACCATCATCCCTATCTCCATCTCTACCCCCACCATCATCCCTATCTCCATCTCTACCTCCACCATCATCCCTACCTCCATCTCTACCTCCATCATCATCCCTATCTCCATCTCTACCCCCCACCATCATCCCTATCTCCATCTCTACCTCCACGATCATCCCTATCTCCATCTATACCTCCACCATCATCCCTACACCCCCCCCCCCTAGAATCCCTATCTCCATCTCTACCTCCATCTCTACCTCCACCATCATTCCTATCTCCAATCTCTAGCCCCACCATCATCCATATCTCCATCTCTACCTCCGCCATCATCCCTATCTCCATCTCTACCTCCACCATCATCCCCATCTTCCATCTCTACCTCCACCATCGTGACTATCTCCATCTCTACCTCCACCATCATCCCTAATCTCCATCTCTACCTCCACCATCATCCCCTACACCCCCCCCCCCTAGAGTCCCTATCTCCATCTCTACCACCATCATCCCTATCTCCATCTCTACCTCCGCCATCATCTCTATCTCCATCTCTACCTCCACCATCATCCCTATCTCCATCTCTACCTCCACCATCATCCCTACACCCCCCCCCCCCCTGGAATCCCTATCTCCATCTCTACCTCCATCTCTACCTCCACCATCATCCCTATCTCCATCTCTTACCCCACCCATCATCCCTATATAAATCTCTACCTCCACCATCATCCCTATCTCCATCTCTACCTCCACCATCATCCCTATCTCCATCTCTACCTCCACCATCATCCCTATCTCTACCTCCACCATCATCCCTATCTCCATCTCTACCACCATCATCCCTATCTCCATCTCTACCTCAACCATCGTGACTATCTCCATCTCTACCTCCACCATCATCCCTATCTCCATCTCTCCTCCACCATCACCCGTATCTCTGTCTCTACCCCCGCCATCATCACTATCTCCCATCTCTACCCCACCATAATCCCTATCTCCATCTCTAACTCCACCATCATCCCTATCTCCATCTCTAACTCCACCATCATCCCTACCACTATCTCTACCTCCAACATCATCACTATCTCCATCTCTAACCTCCACCATCATCGCTATCTCCACCTCCTTCCTTCCCCATCATCACTATCTCTATTTCTAGCTCCACCATCATGCCGATCTCCCTTTCTATCCCCACCATCATCCCTACCTCCATCTCTACCTCCCACCATCATCACTATCTCCATCTCTAGATCCACCATCATCACTACCTCCATCTCTACCTCACCATCATCACTATCTCCATCTCTACCTCCACCATCATCCCTATCTCCATCTCTACCTTCACCATCATCCTACCTCCATCTCTACCTCCACCATCATCCCATACCTCCATCTCTACCTCCACCATCATTACTATCTCCATCTCTAACTCCACCATCTTCCTTATCTCCATCTCTACCCCACCATCATACCTATCTCCATCTCTACCTCCACCATTATCCCTACCTCCATCTCTACCCCACCATCATCTCTAGCTCCATCTCTACCCCCACCATCATCCCTATCTCTATCTCTACCCCCACCATCATCCCCATCTCCATCTCTACCCTGTCATCACCCCTATCTCCATCTATGCCCCCACCATCATCACTATCTCCATCTCTACCTCCACCATCATCCCTATCTCCATCTCTAACCTCCACCATCATCACTATCTCCATCTCTACCACCACCATCATAAACTTTCTCCATCTCTACCTCCACCATCATCACTACCTCCATCATCATCACCTTTCTCCATCTCTACCTCCACCATCATCCCTATCTCCATCTCTGCCTCCACCATCATCACTATCTCCATCTCTACCCCACCATCATCCCTATCTCCATCTCTACCCCCACCATCATCCCCATCTCCCTCTCTACCCTGCCATCATCCCTATCTTCATCTATACCCCCACCATCATCTCTACCTCCACCATCATCTCAACCTCCACCATCATCTCTACCTCCACCATCATCCCTATCTCCATCCTTACCTCCACCATAATCCATATCTCCATCTCTACCTCCACCATCATCACTATCTCCATCTCTACCCCCACCATCATCCCTATCTCCATCTCTACCTCCGCCATCATCCCTATCTCCCATCTCTACATCCGTTATCATCCCTATCTCCATCTCTACCTCCACCGTCATCCCTACACCCCCCCACCCCTAGAATCCCTATCTCCATCTCTACCTCCACTATCATCCCTATCTCCATTTCTACCCCCACCATCATCTCTATCTCCATCTATACCTCCACCATCATCCCTATCTCCATCCCTACCTCCACCATCATCACTATCTCCATCTCTACCTCCACCATCATCACTATCTCCATCTCTACCTCCACCATCAACCCTATCTCCATCACTACCCCACCATCATCCCTATCTCCATTACTACCCCACCATCATACCTATCTCCCATTTATACCCCCACCATCATCCCTATCTCCATCTCTACCCCCACCATCATCACCATCTCCATCTCTACCTCCACCATCATCCCTATCTCCATTTCTACCTCCAAAATCATCCCAATCTCCATGTCTATCTCCAACATCATCACTATCTCCATCTCTACCTCCACCATCATCCCTATCTCCATCCCTACCTCCACCATAATCCCTATCTCCATCTCTACCCCACATCATCACTATCTCCATCTCTACCTCCACCATAATCCTTATCTCCATCTCTTCCTCCACCATCATCACTGTCTCCATCTCTACCTCCACCATTATCCCTATCTCTACCTACACCATCCATCCCTATCTCCATCCCTACCTCAACCATCATAACTATCTTCATCTTTACCTCCACCATCATCCCTATCTCCATCTCTACCTCCACCATCATCACTATCTCCACCATCATCCCTATCTCCATCTATACCCCACCATCATCCCTATCTCCATCTCTACCTCCGCCATCATCTCTATCTCCATCTCTACCCCACCATCATCCCTTCAAGTATCCCTATTCTTGCTAATCCTGGGAAGAAAAGAATGACCAGAGAAGAGTGAGGACATGGATCATTGTGGAGAGAATAACCTAGATTAGAGCAGAGTGGACATATATTTGTCGATCTGGTTACTCCAATTGAGTACAACCGATTCCTCCCTCTATTCTTCTGTTTTTCTCCCATCCATCCGCTGTCCCTATACTGTACCCCAATCCATCCGCTGTCCCTATACTGTACCCCAATCCATCCGCTGTCCCTATACTGTACCCCAATCCATCCGCTGCCCCTATACTGTACCCCAATCCACCCGCTGTCCCTATACTGTACCCCAATCCACCCGCTGTCCCTATATTGTACCCCAATCCATCCGCTGTCCCTATACTGTACCCAATCCATCCGCTGTGTCTATACTGTACCTCAATCCATCCTCTCTCCCTATACTGTACCCCAATCCATCCGCTTTTCCTATACTGTACCCCAATCCATCCGCTGTCCCTATACTGTACCCCAATCCATCCGCTGTCCCTATACTGTACCCAATCCATCCGCTGTCTCTATACTGTAGCCTAATCCATCTGCTGCCCCTATACTGTACCCCAATCCATCCGCTGTCCCTATACTGTACCCCAATCCATCCACTGTCCCTATACTGTACCCCAATCCCCCCGCTGTGTCTATACTGTACCCCAATCCATCCGCTGTCCCTATACTGTACCCCAATCCATCTGCTGTCCCTATAATGTATCCCAATCCATCCGCTGTCCCTATAGTGTATCCCAATCCATCCGCTGCCCCTATACTGTACCCCAATCCATCCGCTGTCCCTATACTTTACCCCCAATCCATCCGCTGTCCCTATACTGTACCCCAGTCCATCTGCTGTCCCTATACTGTACTCCAGTCCATCCCCTGTTCCTATACTGTTCCCCAATTCTTCATGTGTCCCTTTATCATACCCCAAACCATCCACTCCCCCACTATTGCTCTGTCCCTCTCCTATATCCCAATCCATCTTCTGGTCTTATTTTATATCCCAATCCTTCCTCTATCTATTATACCGCAATTCTCCCTATGTACTCCTACTATACCCCAATCCCCTCTCTGTCCTCCTACTATACCCCAATCCTCCCTATGTCCTCCTACTATACCCCAATCCTCCCTATGTCCTCCTACTATACCCCAATCCTCCCTATATCCTTTTACTATACCCCAATCCTCCCTATGTCCTCCTGCTATACCCCAACCCTCCATATGTCCTCCTACTATACCCCAATCCTCCCTATGTCCTCCTACTATACCCCAATCCTCCCTATATCCTTTTACTATACCCCAATCCTCCCTATGTCCTCCTGCTATACCCCAACCCTCCATATTTCCTCCTACTATACCCCAATCCTCCATATGTCCTCCTACTATACCCCAACCCTCCATATGTCCTCCTACTATACCCCAACCCTCCATATGCCCTCCTACTATACCAGAACCCCCCATATGTCCTTTTACTGTACCCCAACCCTCCATATGTCCTCCTACTATACCCCAACCCTCCCTATGTCCTCCTACTATACCCCAATCCTCCCTATGTCCTCCTACTATACCCCAACCCCCCCATATGTCCTTCTACTATACCCCAACCCTCCATATGTCCTCCTACTATACCCCAACCCTCCATATGTCCTTCTACTGTACCCCAACCCTCCATATGTCCTTCTACTGTACCCCAACCCTCCCTATGTCCTCCTACTATACCCCATTCCTCCATATGTCCTCCTACTATACCTCAACCCTCCATATGTCCTCCTACTATACCCCAACCCTCCATATGTCCTTCTACTGTACCCCAACCCTCCATATGTCCTTCTACTGTACCCCAACCCTCCCTATGTCCTCCTACTATACCCCAACCCTCCATATGTCCTCTTACTATACCCCAACCCTCCCTATGTCCTCCTACTATACCCCAACCCTCCATACGTCCTCCTACTATACCCCAACCCTCCATATGTCCTCCTACTATACCCCAACCCTCCATATGTCCTCCTACTATACCCCAACCCTCCATATGTCCTTCTACTATACCCCAACACTCCATATGTCCTCCTACTATACCCAAACCCTCCATATGTCCTCCTACTATACCCCAACCCTCCCTATGTACTCCTACTATACCCCAACCCTCCATATGTCCTCCTACTATACCCCAACCCTCCATATGTCCTTCTACTATACCCCAACCCTCCATATGTCCTCCTACTATACCCCAACCCTCCATATGTCCTCCTACTATACCCCAACCCTCCATATGTCCTTCTACTATACCCCAATATGTATTCTGTCACTCTATTACCCCCATTCCATCCTCGGCCCCTTATTATACCCCAATCCATCCACTCTCTCTCTGTTAAACCTCAATTGTCCTTCTGTTCCTCGATTAAACCCCAATTCTCTCTCTGTCCATCTATTATACCCCACTACCCCCTCTGTCTTTCTAGAATACTCCTATCCGTCCTCTTGAGCTTTACTGTACCCAATCCTCCCTCTATCTCTCTATTTTACTGGAATCCCCCCTATGTCCCTGTATTATACCTCAATGTCCATTATCCCTCTATTGTATCTCTTATCTGTGGTACCCCATTCACCCCTCTGTCTCTCTATTATACACCCCATTACCCTGTGTCCCTTTATTGAGGGGTGAGGGAGACTGACAATTCTATCTGAGCATCAATGGGGGCTGCCAATCCTAGTAGAGGATCTATACAGGGATGCCTGTCCTAGAAAAAAAATTCCATGGCGGGTGCCAATCCTAGCAGAGTAATTTGTGGGGGGAAGGGAGGGATGGTCAGCAAAGCAAGCAGAGCTAGAAGCTTATTCAATCAGATGAACCTCAGATGCCCCCAATTTGAGCAGAAGGTCAGTGGGGGCACCAATCCTATTAAAAAATATATTTAAGGATTGACAATTCTGATAAGAAGGTCTATGGTGGAGTTCCAATCCTAGCAGAGGATCCATGGGGCCACCAATTTTATCATAAGATCTGCGAGAGGCAACATTTCCAGCAGAGTATCTCTGGGAGACATCATGTCTAGGACAGGGTCCTTGGGATGCAATCAATCATAACAAGGGATCCATGGAAATTCACCAGTCCTAACAGGGAATCTGTAAGCCCTTGTAAACACGGTCGGATATTCCTACTGGGAAAATGGACTGCGTTGACGGATAATCCGACCGTGTGTGGGCTCCATTGGACTGTTTCCGTCGGAATATCCGACCGACAAAGTTTTAGAGCTGGGCTATAAAATTTTCCAACAACATGATCCGATCGGACTTTGTCCGATCGTTTGTAGAGAATTCCGATCGGACAAAGTGCCACGCATGCTCAGATCAATTTATGACACCAAAGCTATTGGCTACTAGCTGCAACGTAGTCCCGTCGCAAGGCATGAACGATGTGATCTTCCGACAAGTTTGTCCGATCGTGTGTATGCAACACCACTTTCGGACAAAATCTGTCAGAAAAAATCCAACGGATTTTGTTTTCGGAATGTCCGACCGTGTGTACAAGGGCTTAGAGTGGCTAATTCTGCCAGAGCATCCACTGGAGCCAGCAATCTATGCAGAGGACCCATGGGAGCCAATCCTAGCAGAACACCTGTGGTGGCCCCAGATCCTAGAACAAGATGCATAGGGGCAGCCTATCATAGCAGAGGAGCCTTGGCAGCCATTAATCTAAGCAAAGGATCGGAAGCGTAACACCAATCCTAGTAAAGGATCTGTGCAGGTAATCAATCATCATCGATCCTATGATAGTGTAATGTTTATGGAGAATCATTGTGACCCTTTCTCCCGATGCATGTTGGGGTAGGGGCTGTACCAGGAAGTCAGTCACAGTGTGTGTGGGACTGGAAGCAGCAGCATGATACTTAGAGGGAGATCTGTTGTATATGACTCCTCCATGTAATTATGTACATCGCTTTCTGAGTAATAAACCTTCCCTGGATAAGAAGTGCCTCCAGCCTGTTTGTAACTTGCTGAGCAGACGCTGGCAGCATTGCTAGCAACACCCTGAGAGACCCCGCGTTCAAGGGACACAACAGTGGCGAGGAGGATTGTGGATTTTAGCACACGTGGCTTTCATAGGGTTTATTCAACCATTTGATCCTGCTGCTGAATCATGGAGCTCATGGGTGGAGAGGCCGGAGCAGTATATGGAAGCAAATAGTGTGGCTGTAGAAAATAAAGTTGCCGTTTTCCTCACAGCATTGGGTCAGGCTGCATATGGCCCTCTCAGAGACTTCATTTCTCCAGACAAGCCGGCCTCTGAGCCCTTACCTGAGATAATTCAGAGGCTACATGAGCACTACAACCCAAAGCTGTTAGAAATCGCTGGTGTTCTCTAATAAAGGCATCTGCAGCATTTACAGTGGATGTTGTGTACCTCCAGCACAATATACACTACCCAATAGCTGTTTTACCCAACTCCCTTCAGGCCATTACCATGTCTGGAAGGCCAGCAAGGAGAGGCAGACAGGCGTGAGCCGATAAAAGAGGGCAAGCAGGCTCTGTGTCTAGAGACAACAGTGCTGGTCGTGGACGCGGTGCATTGTCATCAGCACGTGGCCATGGGACACGGTTGTCCTTATTTTCGGCAGCTGGACATGTTGAGCCGCAACATGCCAACGACTTGGTAGAGTGGATGACCAAGCCCTCTTCATCCTCCTCATCCTCTCTCACCCAGGCTCAGGGTACTAGCAAAGCAGCTGCCAACGCATCGTCTTCCCTCGTCTCAATGTCATCATCAGTGACTCCTTCCCTAGACCCACCACGTCCTCCTGAGGAGTCTCCTGAACTCTTTGAGCACAGTGTTGGGTACATGCTCCAGGAGGATGCCCAGTGTTTTGTAGGCTCTGATGATGATACTCAGCTAGAGGAAGGCAGTAGCATGAGCGCAGAAAGAGGGGATGCTCGAGAAGGACAGCAATCTGGCAGTGATGTTCCACCAGCTGCAGCATACTGCCAGGTTTGCTCCAGTGATGAAGAGGGAGGGGATGATGAGGGCACTGACTCCACGTGGGTGCCTGGAAGGAGGGAGGAGGAGGAGGAGGAGGAGGAGAATAAGTGTTGGAGGTTGTTCCGCCACCACGCCTCCAAAATGCTACTATTGGTTGTGACACACCTCTCTCCTCCACCCCCTCCTCTTCTTCTTCGTCCATGGCCTTCTTCAGCGGCGCTCCGTAGGCGTTCCAGGGGCTATGCAAGTACGCAGGCAAAACGATGCCATGCCGTGCTTGCGCTGGTTTGTTTGGGGGACAGGAGCCACACTGGGGCAGATATTTTGTCAGCTCTGCAGGGGCACGCCGAGAGTTGGTTGACGCCACGCCAGCTTAAGCAAGGAATGGTGGTTTGCGACAATGGCACCAACCTCCCCTCCGACAGGGACAACTGACCCATGTGCCCTGTGTGGCTCACATCCTTAACCTGGTGGTGCAGCGGTTCTTGGGCAGGTACCCGGGCTTACAGGATGTCCTGAGGCAGGCCAGGAAAGTCTGTGTGCATTTCCGCCGTTCATTTAATGCCTGTGCTCGGCTGGCTGAGCTCCAAAAGGAGTTGAACCTGCCCAAGAACCGCCTTATATGTGACATGCCCACCAAGTGGAACTCAACGTTGGTCATGCTGCAGCGGCTGCACACGCAGAAGAGGGCCATCAATGAGTACCTGTGCGACTACGGCACCAGGACAGGGTCAGGGGAGCTCGGTTTTTTCTCACCACACCAGTGGGGCATGATCAGGGATGCATGCACTGTCCTGTCACCGTTTGAGGAGGCCACAAGGATGGTGAGCAGTGACAGTGCATGCATCAGTGACACTGTACCTCTTGTCCACCTCTTGGAGCATACGCTGCATGGAATAATGGACAGGGCACTTGAGGCAGAACAGAGGCAGGAAGAGGAGGACTTCCTTGCCTCTCAAGGCCCCCTTTATCCAGACAGTGTTCCTGCTGTGCCACCCATCACACAGGAAGAGGATGAGGAGGAGGAAGAGGAGGAGGAGGATGATTGTGTCAGCATGGAGGTGGAGGCTGGCACTCAGCATCAGCAGCAGCAGTCTTGTAGGGATGATTTACAGTCCCAAGAAACCCATGGAGTTGTACGTGGCTGAGAGGAGGTAGCTGCGGATCATGTTGTCCTTAGTGACCCAGAGGACTCCAGACTGAATGCCTCAGCTAACCTACGCTGCATGGCCTCCCTGATCCTGCAAAGCCTGCGGAAGGATCCTCATATTCTTTGGATCAAGGAGAGGGACCATTGCTGGCCACTCTCCTTGATCCACGGTACAAGGGTAAGGTTGCCGACCTTATCTTGCCGTCGCAGAGGGAGCAGAGGATGAGACATCTCCGGGAGGCCTTGCAGAAAGGTCTGTGCAATGCGTTCCCAGAGACTGGGAGGTTACAAACTCCTGGTGCTGGACAACGTGTTGCTGAGGCATTGGTCAGAAGGAGCGGTGGAGAAGGTGGCCGTCTGACCGATGTGTTCAGACAATTTTTTAGTCCGCAGCCCCAAGGTATGATTGGTTCCAGCAACCATCGCCAGCGTCTGATTTACAATGTGCAGGAATACCTAGGGGCAAGGTCAGACCTGGACACCTTTCCCACCGAAAATCCTCTGGCTTACTGGGTCTTGAGGATGGATCACTGGCCAGAGCTTGCACAGTATGCAATTGAGCTACTGGCCTGTCCTGCATCCAGCGTTCTTTTGGAACGCACCTTCAGTGCTGCTGGTGGCTTTGTTACCGATCACAGGGTGCGCCTGTCCACCGACTCAGTTGATCGACTGACCTTCATCAAGATGAATCAGTCTTGGATCACCCACAGCTACCAAGCACCTGAAGCTGATGTAACCAAATAATTTTTTTTGAAATATCACATCCCTTCAAGACTACCTATGCTGAGTGACTCTTCTGTTATGTTGATTGTCTATCCTCTTCCTCCTCCGCTGATATCTTAGAAGAACATTTTTGGTTCTGGGCGCTGCCACCAGTGCCTAAGGCACAATTTTTCAGCCTCTGTTTAACAGGGGCGTATAATTACAATTTTTGATGCAATGCTTTGCAGCAGGGCTCATTCCTGCACTACAGCTAAAGTATATGGGAGAGGTTGCAGTGTCGTGGCACCAGCAAGCAGTGCCTAAGGCCCAATTTTTCAGCCCCTGTTTAACAGGGGCATGTAATTACAATTCTTGATATAATATTTCACAGCAGGGCGGCAGTTTTTAAAAACATTTTAGGCATTGACCCATGTCCCCTGGGGCAGGAGCCAGGTCCCCAAACCCTTTTTAGGACAATATCTTGCATATTAGCCATTAAATATAGCACTTTTTATTTCAAACGTTCGAGTCCCATAGACTTCAATGGGGTTCTAAAGTTCGCACAAATTTTCGGTCCGTTCGAAAGTTCTGGTGCGAACCGAACAGGGGGGTGTTTGGCTCATCCCTAGTCCTGGACAATGTGTTGCTGAGGCTTAGGTCAGTCACAGAAGGAGCGGTGGAGAAGGTGTCCATCTGACCTATGTGTTCAGACAATTTTTTGGTCCGCAGCCCCAAGGTATGATCGGTTCCAGCAACCATCGCCAGCATCTGATTTACATGGTGCAGGAATATCTAGGGGCAAGGTCAGACTTGGACACCTTTCCCACCGAAAATCTTCTGGGTTACTGGGTCTTGAGGATGGATCACTGGCCAGAGCTTGCACAGTATGCAATTGAGCTACTGGCCTGTCCTGCATCCAGCGTTCTTTCGGAATGCACATTCAGTGCTGCTGGAGGCTTTGTAACCGATCACAGGGTGCGCCTGTCCACCGACTTGGTTGATCGACTGACCTTCATAAAAATGAATCAGTTTTGGATCACCACCAGCTACCAAGCACCTGAAGCTGATGTAACTGAATATTTTTGTTTGAAATGTCAGATGCCTTCAAGACTGCCTATGCTGATGCTGAGTGACTATCCTGTTATGCTGAGTGACTATCCTCTTCCTCCTAGTTGCAGCATTGTGGCACCAGCACCAGTGCCTAAGGCCTAATTTTTCAACCCCTGTTTAACAGGGACGTGTAATTATAATTTTTGATGCAATGCTTTGCAGCAGGGCTCATTCCTGCACTCCAACTAGAGTATCTGCGAGAGGTTGCAGTGTCATGGCACCAGCACCAGTGCCTAGGGCCCAATTTTTCAGCCCCTATTTAACAGGGGCATGTAATTACAATTTTTGATGTAATATTTTGCAGGAGGGTTCTTTGCTGCTCTCAACTACAATATTTGTGACTAGTTGCAGCGTTGTGGCACCAGCACCAGTGCCTAAGGCCTAATTTTTCAACCCCTGTTTAACAGGGACATGTAATTATAATTTTTGATGCAATGCTTTGCAGCAGGGCTCATTCCTGCACTCCAACTAGAGTATCTGGGAGAGGTTGCAGTGTCATGGCACCAGCACCAGTACCTAGGGCCCAATTTTTCAGTCCCTATTTAACAGGGGCATGTAATTACAATTTTTGATGTAATATTTTGCAGGAGGGTTCTTTGCTGCTCTCAACTACAATATTTGTGACTAGTTGCAGCATTGTGGCACCAGCACCAGTGCCTAAGGCCCAATTTTTCAACCCCTGTTTAACAGGGACGTGTAATTATAATTTTTGATGCAATGCTTTGCAGCAGGGCTCATTCCTGCACTCCAACTAGAGTATCTGGGAGAGGCTGCAGTGTCATGGCACCAGCACCAGTGCCTAGGGCCCAATTTTTCAGCCCCTGTTTAACAGGGGCATGTAATTACAATTTTTGATGCAATACTTTGCAGCAGGGCTCATTCCTTCTCTCCAACTAGATTTTCTGTGAGGTGTTGCGGTGTTGTGGCACCAGTGCCTAAGGCCCATTTTTTGTGCCTTTGTTCAACATGTATGTAATTACAATTGATCTAATATTTCACAGCAGGGTCCGTTCCAGTGCCCACCATGAGTAACTGTGAGGACTTATAGTGCTGTGGCACCAGCACCACCACCACCAAAGGCCCAATTTTTCTACCACTGTTCAACAATGGCATGTAATTACAATTCTTGATATAATCGTTCACAGCAGGGCATTTCAGTGCCCACCAAGAGTCACTTTGAGGGCTTACAGTGTTGTGGTACCACCAACACCTTGTTCCGCCATTTCTGCAGAGCATATAGGGCAGGCCCCTACTTTCAAACATCCAACTTACAAACGTCTCCTACTTGCAAACGGAAGGAGACAACAGGAAGTCAGATGAAATCTACCCCTAGGAAGGGAAATTCTCTCCTGTAAGAGTTGATATGGGAAAAACGTGTCTCCTCTCCACTGATGCTTTATTACCAATCCTTGTTTTACTAAAAAACCCCAAATTTTCAAAAAACATTTGTCATTGGGACAGAAAGTGAGGTGAAATCTTCTGAAGAGGGGCACAGACAGCAAAACAAATGTTACAGGGGTGATAACCCTTCACTATGTTTTCCAAAAAGCTTAAAAATAGATTTTTTGACTGGAGCTACACTTTAAAAATGTACCAGTTAAAAATTACAAACAGATTCTACTTAACACAACAAACCTACACAGTCCCTGTCTTTTTTGCACCGCCTGTATACTCCAGTTCTGAGTATATAGGCCCTGGGGGCCACACGCATTTCCTTTTTTTCATTTGTTTATGGGGTTCCCCTTAATATCCATACAAGATCCAAAGGGGCTGGTAATGGGCAGGGAGGGCTACCCATGCCATTTTTCTCAATGATTTTCATCCGTATTGCCGGGACCAGACATTACATTAAAACCGCAAGCAGTTTTAAATGACTTTTTTTTCCGTTAGAAATGTCATTTTGTGCAGGGACTGTTCTAAACACGGGAAACACGTGGCACTTCACAGGCATACTACAGACACCCCCCAGGCACCATATTTAAAGGAATATGTCACTTTATTTTCACTTTAAGCATCATTAAAATCACTTCTCCCGAAAAAACGGCCGTTTTTAAAACTTTTTTTGCATTGGCACATGTCAGCTGGGGCAGGAGCCAGGTCCCCAAACCCTTTTTAGGACAATATCTTGCATATTAGCCTTTAAAATTAGCACTTTTGATTTCGAACATTCCAGTCCCATAGACTTTAACGGGGTTCTAAAGTTTGCACACATTTTTGGTCCGTTCGCAGGTTCTGGTGTGAACCGAACCAGGGAGTGTTCGGCTCATCCCTACAGATTACCATCCTAGATAGATGAGAGATCCTGAGAGATCCTAACATCTTAACATGGGGACATGCATTGGTTTGGGTTTCCCGCTTCAACCCCGGATGAGACTTATTTTTCCAGGCTATGGTCGTTCCATGATAGTAACTATGGGTCTATACCCATGAGCTACTTCATAGGTAAAGCACTACCACTACATTATATCTCCTGTTTTTCAGTTGAAGAGCTCTACATATCTAATATATTAATTGTTCCACCTACATATTTATTTATTATACTGTTTATTTTATAGCATCCTACTCCTGACGATTGGCTTTAAATGCCATGAAACGCGTTGAGTGCACTCAAGGGTGCCAGGTTATAGCCTGTATTATTATGAATTTATTCCATTCTCATCTTATATGTTTCATAATCCTATATTATGTATTGTTCATTATGACAATCATGTATAATATTCTTTCTATTATTGTTCTTTGTACCAATCATGTCCTTTGATGTATGAATATGAAATATGCAACTATTTTGCATTGAATATGGTTATATCAGGCATTATTTTGTACACAAGAAATATTTATTTATTTTACTCATTATAGGGACTACCTATTAGGGATTGGTTACACTCAATAGTTTCTATACAATTCATTTACAATATCCTTTACTAACAGAGACGCCTCATCTAAAGTCCCGTACTTATTCCTTTGTTCTTCTCCTTTTATATATCCTCTGGGGATGGAGGCATGTCTCTGCTACGCTTGGGTTGTCTCGGGTCATTTTTTGTTTCTTTTATCTGGGATGGTTATCTTGGATGTCTCATAAATTTGGGATGGTCACCTGGGATCTCTCATCTATCTGGGATGGTCATCTGGGATCTCTCATCTATGTGGGATGGTAACCTGGGATCTCTCATCTATCTGGGATGGTAACCTGGGATCTCTCATCTATGTGGGATGGTAACCTGGGATCTCTCATCTATGTGGGATGATCACCTGGGATCTCTCATCTATCTGAGATGGTCACCTGGGATCTCTCATCTATCTGAGATGGTAATCTGGGATCTCTCATCTATCTGAGATGGTAATCTGGGATCTCTCATCTATCTGAGATGGTAATCTGGGATCTCTCATCTATCTAGGATGGTAATCTGGGATGTCTCTTCAATTTGGGATGGTCATCTGGGATATCTCATCTATCTAGGATGGTAATCTGGGATGTCTCATCTATCTGAGATGGTAATCTGGGATCTCTCATCTATCTGAGATGGTCATCTGGGATCTCTCATCTATCTGGGATGTCTCTTCAATTTGGGATGGTCATCTGGGATCTCTGATCTATCTAGGATGGTAATCTGGGATGTCTCTTCAATTTGGGATGGTCATCTGGGATATCTCATCTATCTAGGATGGTAATCTGGGATGTCTCATACATTTTGGATGGTCATCTGGGATCTCTCATCTATCTGAGATGGTCATCTGGGATCTCTCATCTATCTGAGATGGTCATCTGGGATCTCTCATCTATCTGAGATGGTCATCTGGGATCTCTCATCTATCTGGGATGGTCATCTGGGATCTCTCATCGATCTGAGATGGTCATCTGGGATCTCTCATCTATCTGAGATGGTCATCTGGGATCTCTTATCTATCTGAGATGGTCATCTGGGATCTCTCATCTATCTGAGATGGTCATCTGGGATCTCTCATCTATCTGAGATGGTCATCTGGGATCTCTCATCTATCTGGGATGGTCATCTGGGATCTCTCATCTATCTGAGATGGTCATCTGGGATCTCTCATCTATCTGAGATGGTCATCTGGGATCTCTCATCTATCTGAGATGGTCATCTGGGATCTCTCATCTATCTGAGATGGTCATCTGGGATCTCTTATCTATCTGGGATGTCTCATAAATTTGGGATGGTCATCTGGGATCTCTCATCTATCTGGGATGGTCATCTGGGATCTCTCATCTATCTGAGATGGTCATCTGGGATCTCTCATCTATCTGAGATGGTCATCTGGGATCTCTCATCTATCTGAGATGGTCATCTGGGATCTCTCATCTATCTGAGATGGTCATCTGGGATCTCTTATCTATCTGGGATGTCTCATAAATTTGGGATGGTCATCTGGGATCTCTCATCTATCTGGGATGGTCATCTGGGATCTCTCATCTGGGATTGTAATCTGGGATATCTCATCTATCTGGGATGGTAATCTGGGATGTCTCATCAATTTGGGATGGTTATCTTGCATCTCTCATCTATCTGGGATGGTCATTTGGGATCTCTCATCTATCTGGGATAGTCATCTGGGATCTCTCAGGATCTCTCATCTATCTGGGATGGTCACCTGGGGTCTCTCATCTGGGATTGTAATCTGGAATCTCTCATCTATCTGGAATGGTCTTTGGGGATCGCTTATTAAACAGTAATAGTCATCTGGGATCTTTTATCAATATGGGATCTCTCATTGATCTCAGTTCGTCATCTGGGATCTGTTATAAATCTGTTAAAAATCTGGGATCTCTCTGTAATCTGTGTGGTCATCTGGGATTTCTCGGTAATCTGTGTGGTCATCAGGGATCTCTCGGTAATCTGTGTGGTCATCAGGGATCTCTCGGTAATCTGGGATGGTCATCTGGGATCTCTCCTAATCTGTGTGGTCATCTGGGATCTCTCGGTAATCTGTGTGGTCATCAGGGATCTCTCGGTAATCTGTGTGGTCATCAGGGATTTCTCGGTAATCTGTGTGGTCATCAGGGATCTCTCGGTAATCTGTGTGGTCATCAGGGATCTCTCGGTAATCTGGGATGGTCATCTGGGATCTCTCGGTAATCTGTGTGGTCATCTGGGATCTCTCGGTAATTTGTGTGGTCATGTAGAATATTTTGTAAATCTGGGATGGTTTTTAGGGATCAAACACGCTTTAGGAAGGATCCCGATCGTGAATCAGGCAGGATCGGATGATCTATAATAGTAACATATTCCTCTTGCAGTCCCGTGGGGTAGTTGGCCTCATGTGGGGGGGGGGGGGGGCAGTGAGTTCACACAGCCGGTCAGGTTTCAGGCCACAAACCACTTAGTTGGACTCCCAGTATCAGAAAAGCATTTCCGGGATGAAATTACTTGTCAAGAGCAATAAAACCAACACATAGAAATAAATCCTGGCCTGTCTGCCTCTAACTACACATTGCCTCCATTTCAAACTGGGAGATAAACCTTGTGCCCAGATACCTCGTTACAGACAAAAGCTGCTGCCATGCAGGGTCTCACCATGGAGCCGGCTGCCCGGGCCTCCCCACGGTTGGGACAGGTATAAGAGTCAGGTGCCTCCCTATAAAGGACAACCAGCTGTAACTGGGCCTGTTCTCAGGATCAAACTGCACCTTATCCTCAATGAGCCGACTTCCCCAGTGAGGGATTCTCACCATCCCTGTGCTGAGTTCCCGGGTCTGTACACCCGCTGTGCCCATTATGAGGGGTTCCCATCATCCCTGTGCTGAGTTCCCGGGTCTGTACACCCGCTGTGCCCATTATGAGGGGTTCCCACCATCCCTGTGCTGAGTTCCCGGGTCTGTACACCCGCTGTGCCCATTATGAGGGGTCCCACCATCCCTGTGCTGAGTTCCCGGGTCTGTACACCCACTGTGCCCATTATGAGGGGTTCCCACCATCCCTGTGCTGAGTTCCCGGGTCTGTACACCCGCTGTGCCCATTATGAGGGGTTCCCACCATCCCTGTGCTGAGTTCCCAGGTCTGTACACCCGCTGTGCCCATTATGAGGGGTTCCCACCATCCCTGTGCTGAGTTCCCGGGTCTGTACACCCGCTGTGCCCATTATGAGGGGTTCCCACCATCCCTGTGCTGAGTTCCCGGGTCTGTACACCCGCTGTGCCCATTATGAGGGATTCCCACCATCCCCGTGCTGAGTTCCCGGGTCTGTACGCCCGCTGTGCCCATTATGAGGGGTTCCCATCATCCCTGTGCTGAGTTCCCGGGTCTGTACACCCGCTGTGCCCATTATGAGGGATTCCCACCATCCCCGTGCTGAGTTCCCGGGTCTGTACGCCCGCTGTGCCCATTATGAGGGGTTCCCATCATCCCTGTGCTGAGTTCCCAGGTCTGTACACCCGCTGTGCCCATTATGAGGGGTTCCCACCATCCCTGTGCTGAGTTCCCGGGTCTGTACACCCGCTGTGCCCATTATGAGGGGTTCCCATCACCCCTGTGCTGAGTTCCCGGGTCTGTACACCCGCTGTGCCCATTATGAGGGGTTCCCACCATCCCTGTGCCGAGTTCCCGGGTCTGTACACCCGCTGTGCCCATTATGAGGGGTTAATTTTGTTTATTGAAAATCTTCCAAACAACTTATATACAATAAAACCATAATAAATAAATAAAACATATTTACAAAATAATTGACTATACAAAACAAGAACATAATAAATGGTGCAAACCAAATTGCACACAACATAATCCCTACGGAAGAGCCAGACTAAGGAACATCACCGTCACCATGAATGGAACCTTCTATAGAAACGGAGTGGGAACTGCCATTAGGGTAGTTGGGGAAGACGCTTCTTAGCCTGACTACTCCCTCTGCCGGGAGAACCAGCACGCTTCATTGCACCCTGACACTCATCGTCCATAGAGGACGCTGAACTGAACGAGTCCCAATCATCATCATCATCATCAACATCATCATCTGACAGGACCTCAAACTTATTTTCTACATGCAAAACCTCAGGACTTAAGGTAACTGCACCTCTTTTTTTCCCCTTCCTTTTGCCCCTCTTCCTTTTATCCTCCAACCACTCCATATCATCCTTGGACAAATCAGAGTCAACAGCCTCCCCACACCTATCCTCCCCCCCACTCTCCCTTCCCTTATCTACCACCAGGCCAGCCTCTTCACCATCCACCCCACTCCTCTGCACCCCATGACCCATAACAGAGACCCTACATCGCCGGGGGAGGGGGACTGGCACCGCACTTGATGCACCAGCCTCAGCACCTCTTGCTGCCTCTGCAATTTTAGAAGACCCAGAAGGATTGGACACATTCTTGGCAACTGAAACCTTACCTACAGACTGGGGAGACACAGACACATTGGGTATTGGCACAGACTGGGGAGACACATTGGGTATTGGCACAGACTGGGGAGACACAGACACATTGGGTATTGGCACAGACTGGGGAGACACATTGGGTATGGGCACAGACTGGGGAGACACAGACACATTGGGTATTGGCACAGACTGGGGAGACACAGACACATTGGGTATGGGCACAGACTGGGGAGACACAGACACATTGGGTATTGGCACAGACTGGGGAGACACAGACACATTGGGTATTGGCACAGACTGGGGAGACACAGACACATTGGGTATTGGCACAGACTGGGGAGACACAGACACATTGGGTATTGGCACAGACCGGGGAGACGCAGACACATTGGGTATTGGCACAGACTGGGGAGACACAGACACATTGGGTATTGGCACAGACTGGGGAGACACATTGGGTATGGGCACAGACTGGGGAGACACAGACACATTGGGTATTGGCACAGACTGGGGAGACACAGACACATTGGGTATGGGCACAGACTGGGGAGACACAGACACATTGGGTATTGGCACAGACTGGGGAGACACAGACACATTGGGTATTGGCACAGACTGGGGAGACACAGACACATTGGGTATTGGCACAGACTGGGGAGACACAGACACATTGGGTATTGGCACAGACCGGGGAGACGCAGACACATTGGGTATTGGCACAGACTGGGGAGACACAGACACATTGGGTATGGGCACAGACTGGGGAGACACAGACACATTGGGTATTGGCACAGACTGGGGAGACACAGACACATTGGGTATTGGCACAGACTGGGGAGACACATTGGGTATTGGCACAGACTCAGATGGAATCACAGGCCCTCCAGCTGATGAGCTCTGTGCATCCTCCATGTCCAGACGGAAGAACTCCCTCATGAGCTCAGGCTTGTTGTGCATTGCCTCAGGACACTGACTGTAAGGATGTCCCACTGCATTGCACAGATTACACCTTATAATATTACAATCCTTTGCCAAATGCCCTATACCCTGACACAGGGAGCACTTCATCACTGGACAGGAGGATGCAAGATGCCCTTTATCTCCACATTTATTGCAGAGCTTTGGCTGGCCCGGGTAGAAGATGGTCAGCCTGTCCCTCCCCAGGAAAGCTGAGGATGGCAGATGTTGGACAACATTGTCAATGACTTTTAATTTTAGCTGCACAGACCATCCCCCGTCCATATTCCCCGATCGTCCAAAATCTTTCTCAGGGGGCTCAGGACGTCCCCATACCTCCTCAACCATACAGTCAGATCCCCTCGTGGTATGGACTCATTGCGCACAAGAACTGTCCCCATTGTAATGAGGGGCTGGCGTGATATAAGTTTGGGGATGAGCCCTTTCCTGTCCGGCAGGCCCCTACACACGTGTTCAAACTTCTCCCAAAATATGTCCAAAGACTCGGGACGGATAAAGGACAAATCATATTCATAGGAACCTGCCTGTCAGGAATCCGTCCGTTCTGCACGATCAGGTCTCCGTTCGCGCACGCGCATTCGTTTCCGCGTCTCCGGACGTGAGCGGGTGCACGTCGTTCGGATGTGCGTGCGGCACACGCACGCTCGTGTGTGCGTTAGCGCTATTGGCGCCAGTGGCCCTTTTTAGAGGAACAGCTGCAGATGTTCTGTGCTGTTCGTCTGCAGCTTGTGCCTGAAGTAACCTGCTTATCTGCCTGCTACCTATCTGATACCTGACCCGGCTCCGTCTGACCTTGTTGACCTCTCCTGCTCCGACCCCGGCTTGTTTGACCCTTCTTGGACTATTTTCCTGTTGCCGAACCTCTGCTTGTACCTGATACCTCTGCTGACTCCTGCTTACTTCTGTGTCTGCTACCTTCGCACCCAGAATATCCATCCATCCTGATTCCACGGTCTGCAGTCTTCTCCTAGCTGCTTCCCTGCTACAGAGAGCTCCTGCTCCAGAGGATCCTCATCTACCCAGCACCTGCTGCTGCACCTGGCTGGACTCTCCTACCCCGCTGCTCTCCGGTCTCCCTGTTCCCATTCCAGTGAGACCAGAACCAGAGCCGTAAGAGAGGTCCCCTTCCACTAAGTCAGACTCACCATCCGAAAACCTTAACACTGCCGGACTGATCAGGGCGAAGATATCTGCAGGCCTAAACCCCATCTGCAGGATTTTATCCACCACCACCCTCCTATGTGGGGGGTTTCCATCACCTTCCCATTTCAATTGTACAACATTCCTCCTTTTAAACAGGGAGAAAGATAGAACGTCCCCATGCTCCCTCCCTGCTTGCTCCCCCTTCCCAGATCCTGTGGCAGCAACACCAGCATAAGTTTTTCTTCCACCACCAGCATTTGCAGTCTTGTCCTCAGATACATTCAAACCTGCTGGCCGAGAGTCTGAATCAGCTGGGATAGAAGTCTTCTGATTAGCAGGACCCACCCCCTCCCCCGAACACTCAGCTTCAATCCTGGGAGCCATCACAGTCTTGGCTGCTGCAGACTCCTGGAGAGCTGTAGTACTACTACACCCAGCATCTCCTCCACCATTCACAGGAACAGCCGCTGTGCCTGGTCCAGGCAAAGTCACTGTATTGTCCATGGACCTCTCTGCAGACTGAAGCTGACAGTTATTAGCAGATGTTATTGTTTGCTGTACATTGTCTATGGGTCTGGGCTGACTGTCTGTAGTACTACAACCCTCAGCAGGCCCATTGTCATTACACACTGTACCTGCACCTGCTCTCTCCACAGGTCTTTCTTCCACAGGGCTGGGAATGGTGTCCATCTTCTCCTCACCTTCCTGGGGAGCTGCATTAGGACTGGACTCCAGTTTGTTGATGAAATCCAGCATGTCAGAACCTTCAACCTCCTGCTCAGATGTTCCACATTGCTGGGGGGGGAAGGGGACAGAGGCCTCCGCCATTGAGGGCTCAGCAGATGTCTGAGGTGTTGAAGAGCTGGGCTCATCCTCCGGGCCCACTTTCTCACTCTCTGCTGACTCCGACTGTACCGGCATCTCCTCACTGATGGATCACCTTCCATGCAGGAAGCGGCTCCTCTCCTCATGCGATTAAATCGCTCCTCATTCTTATATTTCTCTTTAAATATTCCACTGTTCTCCTTCAGAGAGCTCACCAGCTCCTTCTGCTTCTTAACAGCTTGTTCCAAGTCCTTCACCTCAGGCCTCAGAGCCGCCTCTTCTTGCTGTACAATTTGGCACAAACTTGTTTTTTCTTCCGAAATTCAGTCATCAAAATCAACAATTTCTCTTCTTTCTCAATCTGCTTCAGCTTTCCCACAATCCTCTGTCTAAAGACCGACAGGGACTCACCACTCCTTTGACCAGGCCCAGAATCTAACACAGGCCTATCCAGGGGGCCCCCGCCAGGGTTCTCCCCAGGATCCAGCATCCCTCCTGGGACAGAGAAGCAACTCTAGCCCCTGGTCTCTGGAAGCACAGGAGCAAAGGAACTAGCAACCTCTCACCTCGCTGTCAAGGAGAGGAATGGCAGTTTCCCACCATCCCTGTGCTGAGTTCCCGGGTCTTGTTCACCTGCTGTGCCTATTATGAGAGGTTCTCACCATCCTACCATCACCATGAGGATTTTACTCCATAAGGATACCTGACACCGTGCAATCCACTTGAAATAACGGACTACTAGACTAACTAATAGAAGTGTTTCCAAATCATAATCCCGACGAGTCTGGAAAGCCCCATACACCCACTCTGCATAACTCATATGGGGGAGGAAGGGTATACTCAGAGCCCTCCCCACCCTCTTGTACACCTCTATATTAAAAGGGCACTGAAGTAGAAAGTGATCCATGGACTCCACCACTCCTCCACACTCCACTCTCGGGCAGCCCCGATCACTCATGGAAAGAAACTTCAAGTTGCCCTTCACATATAGTTTTCCATGAAAGGCAAGCCAAGCCTGATCCCTAAACTTCATTGGGATTCTCTCCAAATTAATCAACAGCTGGAAGAAACAAGTATAGACCCTGGTATAGAGAGAAGCTGGCAAAACGCAAACAAAACTGACATATAGAAAAATCGGAATCAGGTAAGTCTTGATCAGATCAACCTTTTCCCTCAAGGAAAGCTGCCAACCTTTCCAGCTTGCCACCTTGGCATCGGCATTCTTCAGCCTGTTCACCCAATTTGCATGACCATAGTCACCTGGGCCAAATTCAATGCCTAGAACTCTAACTCTATGTCAGCAAAAATGTACCCCAACCAGCAGCCCTACAACGCTCCAAGGCCTCCCGGACGACTAACACTGCTGAGAAAGTGCTTCTACCCTGGACCGAACAGTGCTAGAAAAAAATCTTTGCCAGTATCTTTCTATCGACATTAAGAAGGCTAATGGGGCGCCAATTCTCAATCATCGAAGGATCTTTACCCTTTGACAGAAGGATCACTGCAGATTGCCTCATGGAGGGAGGGAGAGAACCCTCCTGCAAACAGCTATTAAAAACCTCCGCAAGGTAGGGAGCCAGGATCGTCTTAAAACATTTATAAAACTCAGCTGTCAACCCATCTGGCCCTGGCGTTTCCTTGATGGCCAGTTTATCAATAGCCTGGACTACCTCATCTGCAGTGATTTCATCTGTCAAATTCATCAAAGGAACATTACTTTCCAGTCCTGGTGTAGAGTCCAAAAAACCCAACATCCTTGTCCAATCAAGGTTCCTTCCTCCCAGGAGATCGGCATAGTATGACCTGACAACCTCCAGGATCCCTGACCTAGACTTCATCAGAGAGCCCGTACTGTCCTTCAGGCCATGGACCGTCTTAACTGCTACGCTCTGTTTACAGTTCTGGTAAGGGTCAGGCGAATGGTATTTCCCGTAATCCCTCTCCTGAACCAAAGAGGCGTGCCGGTCATATTCATGTCTACTAAGGAGGAGCTTCACCTCAGAGATCGCCCCACAATCTCCTCCATTCGAAACAAGGCGGTCAAGTTTCCTCCGCAAACGCTGGTAGGTGATATACTTATCTTGCTGCTTCTTTCTTCCTATGGCCTTGAAAAGCCTAACAGTCCGCTGTTTTACAAGCTCCCACCATTCTGACTTGCTGTTGCAAAAGTCTAGGATCGTTACCTGTGCTTGAAAAAAGTCCTCAAAGGATTGTCTTACTCTCTCGTCTTCCAGGAGGGCCGAATTCAATCTCCAGATACCCCTCCCCCTAGGTGGCATGTCTGAGGCATTCAGAGACACAGATAAAATACAGTGAACAGACTGAAGCTGACAGTTATTAGCAGATGTTATTGCTTGCTGTACATTGTCTATGGGTCTGGGCTGACTGTCTGTAGTACTACAACCCTCAGCAGGCCCATTGTCATTAAAGTTCCCACCATCCTGCATACACTGTACCTGCACCTGCTCTCTCCACAGGGCTGGGAACGGTGTCCATCTTCTCCTCACCTTCCTGGGGAGCTGCATTAGGACTGGACTCCAGTTTATTGACCAGATCCAGCATGTCAGAACCTTCATCCTCCTGCTCAGATGTTCCACATTGCTGGGGAGGGAAGGGGACAGAGGCCTCCGCCATTGAGGGCTCAGCAGGTGTCTGAGATGTTGAACAGCTGGGCTCATCCTCCGGGCCCACTTTCTCACTCTCTGCTTGCATCTCCTCACTCTCCATGCAGGAAGATGCTCCTTTCCTTATTTGATTAAATCGCTCCTCATTCTTATATTTCTCTTTAAAGTGGTTGTAAACCCTTACAAACCACTTTGACCTACAGGTAAGCCTAGATTAAGGCCTAGATTAAGGCTTACCTGTAGGTCCAAGAAATATCTCCTAAACCTATACGGTTTAGGAGATATTTGCCCGAAGACAGGCACCGCTGTCTACGGCGCATGCGCCGTAGACAGCGACGCGCAGGCGCACTGAGCGCGGCATTTCCAACAATGGAGCTGCCACGCGTGTCGGCTCCCGTGTGCATGCGCGGGAGTGACGTCATTGCGGCTCCGCCGAATGACAGCGGCGGAGCTGCGAGACCCCACCGAAAAGATGGATGCGCCGGACTACAGGGGACAGCGGTGACTTCGCTGGCTCCTGTGTCAGGTAAGTGACACATAATGGGCTACTATGCGATGCGATGTGATGCAATGCACAGTAGTCCATTATGCTTTGCCTTTGCAGGGAATGAAAGAGGAAGTAACACCCATCAGGGTTTACTTCCTCTTTAAATGCTCCACTATTCTCCTTCAGAGAACTCACCAATTCTTTCTGCTTCCGCAGAGCTTGTTCCAGGTCCTTCAATTCAGGCCTCAGAGCCGGTCTCTTCTTACTGAAGACTTTGGCACAAATCTGCTTTTTCTTTTTAAATTCAGATTTCAAAGCTCCCAACTTCTCCTCTTCCTTCTCAATCCGCTTCAGTGTTTCCACAATCCTCCGTCTAAAGGCAGACAGAGATTCATCCTTCCTTGGGCCAGGCCCAGAATCTTCCACAGGCTGAGGCCTATCCAGGGGGCCCCCGCCAGGGTCCTCCCCAGGATCCAGCATCCTTCCTGGGGCAGAGGAGTAACTCTAGCCCCTGGTCTCTGGAAGCACAGGAGCAAAGGGACTCGCAACCTCTCACCTCGCTGTCAAGGAGAGGAATGGCAGTTTCCCACCATCCCTGTGCCGAGTTCCCGGGTCTGTACACCCGCTGTGCCCATTATGAGGGGTTCCCACCATCCCTGTGCTGAGTTCCCGGGTCTGTACACCCGCTGTGCCCATTATGAGGGGTTCCCACCATCCCTGTGCTGAGTTCCCGGGTCTGTACACCCGCTGTGCCCATTATGAGGGGTTCCCACCATCCCTGTGCTGAGTTCCCGGGTCTGTACACCCGCTGTGCCCATTATGAGGGGTTCCCACCATCCCTGTGCTGAGTTCCCGGGTCTGTACACCCGCTGTGCCCATTATGAGGGGTTCCCACCATCCCTGTGCCGAGTTCCCGGGTCTGTACACCCGCTGTGCCCATTATGAGGGGTTCCCACCATCCCTGTGCCGAGTTCCCGGGTCTGTACACCCGCTGTGCCCATTATGAGGGGTTCTCACCATCCCTGTGCCGAGTTCCCGGGTCTGTACACCCGCTGTGCCCATTATGAGGGGTTCCCACCATCCCTGTGCCGAGTTCCCGGGTCTGTACACCCGCTGTGCCCATTATGAGGGGTTCCCACCATCCCTGTGCTGAGTTCCCGGGTCTGTACACCCGCTGTGCCCATTATGAGGGGTTCCCACCATCCCTGTGCCGAGTTCCTGGGTCTGTACACCCGCTGTGCCCATTATGAGGGGTTCCCACCATCCCTGTGCCGAGTTCCCGGGTCTGTACACCCGCTGTGCCCATTATGAGGGGTTCTCACCATCCCTGTGCCGAGTTCCCGGGTCTGTACACCCGCTGTGCCCATTATGAGGGGTTCTCACCATCCCTGTGCTGAGTTCCCGGGTCTGTACACCCGCTGTGCCCATTATGAGGGGTTCCCACCATCCCTGTGCTGAGTTCCCGGGTCTGTACACCCGCTGTGCCCATTATGAGGGGTTCCCACCATCCCTGTGCCGAGTTCCTGGGTCTGTACACCCGCTGTGCCCATTATGAGGGGTTCCCACCATCCCTGTGCCGAGTTCCCGGGTCTGTACACCCGCTGTGCCCATTATGAGGGGTTCCCACCATCCCTGTGCTGAGTTCCCGGGTCTGTACACCCGCTGTGCCCATTATGAGGGGTTCCCACCATCCCTGTGCCGAGTTCCCGGGTCTGTACACCCGCTGTGCCCATTATGAGGGGTTCTCACCATCCCTGTGCCGAGTTCCCGGGTCTGTACACCCGCTGTGCCCATTATGAGGGGTTCTCACCATCCCTGTGCTGAGTTCCCGGGTCTGTACACCCGCTGTGCCCATTATGAGGGGTTCCCACCATCCCTGTGCTGAGTTCCCGGGTCTGTACACCCGCTGTGCCCATTATGAGGGGTTCCCACCATCCCTGTGCCGAGTTCCTGGGTCTCTACACCCGCTGTGCCCATTATGAGGGGTTCTCACCATCCCTGTGCTGAGTTCCCGGGTCTGTACACCTGCTGTGCCCATTATGAGGGGTTCCCACCATCCCTGTGCTGAGTTCCCGGGTCTGTACACCCGCTGTGCCCATTATGAGGGGTTCCCACCATCCCTGTTTTTTTAACTTTTATTCTATAGAGTGCCAGGAGGAGCTGGAACACTAGCGCACTCCACCTGTAACTTTAATGTGACTTTTGGGTGGAAGGACCATTTATGAGACGTAGGAGGAATAGAAGATGTTCACAACAATGAGTGCCAGTGCTTCTCTGGTCTAGGTGATGTGAGAAGAATGATAGAGATTTAGTATGAAATAGTCCAATAAGAACAATCAAAATGTGATTTCTCACCCGATAATGACATAACACAATTTTGAACAGAGTTGTCCTGCTGGTGGGCTGGAGGCCTCATGCAACCCTCAAGGCCTCCTTATGTGAACCTGATCCCTGCCCCCATGTCAGGGCTGGGCTCAGTGCTTCCTTCTCTGAGCTGGCCTCTCAGCTGTCGGCTAATTGCCAGCTCCTATCTCTTCACAGTGGCTCACCTGTTGATGATATCCTGCTCGTCAGTCCTGCCTACTTAAGCCATCCAGTCAAGATGATCTCTGCCTTTGTCTTGGTCACATCTCTAGAGACGCGCGTCTGCGGTCCTGTTTAGGGATGGCCTTGCGGTTCGCCCGGCGGTTGGTTCGCGGCAAATTTTGCGTGTTCGCCATTCGCCAAATCTGCAGACTTCTGGCGCTGTTCGCCCGGTGGACATATGCGTTTACATTGTGAAAGAACTTTGACCCATGATGACACATCCATCATGGGGTACAGGACAGCCAATTGAGACATTTCAGCACATGGACAATTGGACATTCCCCCTACCTTATAAATAGACCTGATCTGGTGGCCATTTTACATTCTGTCTTATGTCAGTGTAGGGACAGGACACTGTGTGGAGCAGGGACAGACTGTAGTGACACAAATCACTAGCTATTAGGTCCACAAAAGTCCTTTTAAGGACTGGTATAGGTGTAGTACAGTATATAGGGTTTAGTGTACTGCTGTGTTGGTGATTGCTGAGTGCACTGCTGACCGATTCTGCAGCTGTCTTTTGTCAGTGTAGGGACAGGACGCTGTGTGGAGCAGGGACAGTCAGTTTAATCACTAGCTATTACTATTAGGTCCACAAAGGTCCTTTTAAGGACTGGTATAGGTGTACAGTATATAGGGTTGTACACGTATAACATACTTTCTTTCAAATATAGAAAGAATATTATACTTGACTGCTGCCCTATTCTGCAGCTGTCTTTTATCGGTGTATGGACTGAGGGAAGTCTGCAGATCACTAGCTACTAGGTCCACAAAGGTCCTATTAAGGACTGGTATAGGTGTACTATTTGGTGTGCAGTATATAGGTGTGTTATACACGTATAAAATACTTGCACATATAGAAAGCATAGTATAGTGCATTTCCACTGTGCAGCATTGTGACTGCTGAGCGGTTCTGCAGCGATACTACAAAGAGTGACAAACGCAATTAGAAAAAAGTATTATAACTGGTGTGATAGACCAGTGGCCCCCAAAAACCACAGATTAAAGCGGGGTGTTATATACCTTCTTCCACATACATACTGCACTTCTCTAGAGACTTTTGTCACAGGGCCATTTAAAAAATGACAGGCAGAGGAAGAGGCAGGCCCTTCCGCAGGGGTGGTAGGGGTAGGGCAGGAGCAACAGACTTGAGCCAAAGTGGCAAATTGGAGAAGGTGTGTGCGATTACGTCAAAGCACGCACCAGACTTGGTTGAGTGGCTCACTCAGCCTTACTCTTCTGCACCCCCCTCATCCTCTCGATCTGCACCATCTTCTTCACTCTCTGCTATGTGCACCCCCAAAGACACTAACACCAACAGTGCTCTCTATCTCGGTGCTGGTGTCAGTGCTCTCTATCTCGGTGCTGGTGTCAGTGCTCTCTATCACGGTGCTGGTGTCAGTGCTCTGTATCACGGTGCTGGTGTGGTGTCAGTGCTCTCTATCTTGGTGCTGGTGTCAGTGCTCTCTATCACGGTGCTGGTGTGAGTGCTTTCTATCACGGTGCTGGTGTGAGTGCTCAGTCTCTATCGCGGTGCTGGTGTCAGTGCTCTCTATCTCGGTGCTGGTGTCAGTGCACTCTATCACGGTTCTGGTGTCAGTGCTCTCTATCACGGTGCTGGTGTCAGTGCTCTCAATCATGGTGCTGGTGTCAGTGCTCTCTATCTCGGTGCTGGTGTCAGTGTTCTCTATCACGGTGCAGGTGTCAGTGCTCTGTATCATGGTGCTGGTGTCAGTGCTCTCTATCACGGTGCTGGTGTCAGTGCTCTCTATCACGGTGCTGGTGTGAGTGCTCAGTCTCTATCGCGGTGCTGGTGTCAGTGCTCTCTGTCACGGTGCTGGTGTCAGTGCTCTCTATCACTATGCTGGTGTGAGTGCTCAGTCTCTATCGCGGTGCTGGTGTCAGTGCTCTCTATCTCGGTGCTGGTGTCAGTGCACTCTATCACGGTTCTGGTGTCAGTGCTCTCTATCACGGTGCTGTGTCAGTGCTCTCTATCACGGTGCTGGTGTCAGTGCTCTCTATCTCGGTGCTGGTGTCAGTGCTCTCTATCACAGTGCTGGTGTCAGTGCTCAGTCTCTATCGCGGTGCTGGTTTCAGACAGTGAGGGAGATAGCAGCGGAGAAGCCAATCAGCAGGCAATGCCACCACCATGGCTGAGGATCAGTACTGGACTAGCACCGCAGTGGAGCCCTGCATAGGTGGGGGTAAGGGCCGGGCAGAGGGAGGGGCTCAAGCACAGGTTGGCACACTGGGACACTGGCACAGGACTGTGCTGCCCTGACTGTGGCACTGATCATCTCCTGCACCCCCTTCATAGCCTTTTCTGACCTTGCCTCTCCTCCATGGCCCTTCATGCGCTCCTGAATTGTCAAAATTTCACAGATAAAAAAAGAATGCTTGTCGTTGTCGATCCCAGATTCACTTCATACATGTGTTATGTCAGTGTCCATGTGGTGGGACTATGTGTGCACAGCTAGTAATTATTTTGTGGCTGAAAATATGACCTGGAGGTTTTTAAGGTTCGCCTGCCATTAAAGTCAATGGGGTCCGCCACGAACCTTGCGGTTCGCAAACTTTTGGCCGTGTTCGCGGTTCGCGTTCGTGAAACATCCCGTCAGAAGTTTGTCCATCACTAGTCCTGTTAAATACTTGCTTGGCTGACATTCCTTCTGGCTCTAGATCCTGCTTGCTGTTTTACTACGCTCATCTCCAGCTCCCTGACGTTTGGTTTGTCTGACTATCCGTTCCGGGTCCTGAACTCTGGTTATGTTTTGACTATGTTTGTTCTTTTTACTTTTATTAATAAACAAGTGAGATTTAACTGTACTTCTGTCTCTGTCTGATTTTATGTTTTCTGACAGTTGGCAATATTTTTTCCAGATTGGATGAACAAGATCACCGCATGGATCAGTTTGGCATTACAAACGCTCCTGAATCGCACGGCTCACCTGGAATTTCCCACTCTGGTTGCCTATGTTGCAGGCCAATGCTGCTGCGCCAGTCTCTGTGCAGGCACCCGCCTCGAGTATTACCTCTATAAGAGGTATGTCTGGTTCCACTCCACTTCCCCAGCGATTTGGGGGCGATCCAGTCCAATGCAGGTTGAGATATACTTCAAGATGCTGCCCCAGGCGTTTCCCACGGACAGAAGCAAAGTTGGTTTTGTGATATCTTTGCTTTCTGAGAAAGCCTTGGCCTGGGCTAACCCTCTATGGGAGACGCAAAAACCTGTTGTCTTGAGTTACCCTCAGTTTGTGGCCTCCTTTAAAATGGTTTTTGACGTTCCGCACGCTCCGCTTCTGCTGCCAAGTGCCTCATGTCCATCAAACAGAGTACGAAAACTGTTGCCGACTACGCCATTGAATTCCGTACTCTGGCAGCAGAGGTTGCTTGGAACAATGAGGCCCTCCTGGCTGCTTTTTCTCATGGTCTCTCGGATTCCATCAAGGATGAGATAGCAGCCCGAGATATACCCACTGAGCTGGAGAGCTTGATCTCGTTTGCCATCCTCATTGACTCCAGACTCAGAGAAAGACTCTCTTAAGAAGAGCTCCTGTACATTTGTCTCCAAACTGTACAGTCTCACCCATGCCTCCCTCACCTCCCATGCCTCCCTCACCTCCCATGCCTCCCTCACCTCCCATGTCTCCCTCACCTCCCATACCTCCCTCACCTCCCATGTCTCCCTCACCTCCCATGCCTCCCTCACCTCCCATACCTCCCTCACCTCCCATGTCTCCCTCACCTCCCATGCCTCCCTCACCTCCCATACCTCCCTCACCTCCCATGCCTCCCTCACCTCCCATGCCTCCCTCACCTCCCATACCTCCCTCACCTCCCATGTCTCCCTCACCTCCCATGCCTCCCTCACCTCCCATACCTCCCTCACCTCCCATGCCTCCCTCACCTCCCATGCCTCCTGGTACAAAGTCTGCCAGTGAGATAGAACCCATGCACCTGGGCTTCACGCGTCTCTCTGCGGATGAGAGAGCCTTTAGGAGGAGGGAGAGATTGTGCCTTTATTGTGGCCAGGCAGGTCACTTTTTGAAGTCTTGACCTACCCGTCCAGGGAACGCCCGAACCTTGAGGTCCTGTCATGGACAGACCTTAGGTGACGTTGTTTCGTCCCCAGTTATCCAGAAGGATAAGCCCCTGGGTTTGGTCACCCTTTCTTGGGCTGAGTAGTCCATCGAGATACAGGCTCTAATCGACTATGGGGCTGCAGGCCTGTTCATTGATGCTGCTTTTGTTTCGCAGCACTCGATTCCGCTCCAGCTGCGTGACACTCCACTTGCCATTGAGGCTCTTGACGGGAGACCTCTACAGCCTGCCCATGTGACCCATGAGACGGTTCCATTGTCCATGGCCGTAGGGGCTCTTCACCATGAAATAATCCAATTCCAAGTTTATTTCCTCACCCAGATTTCCTCTGGTTATTGGTTATCCTTGGTTACAGAGGCACAACCCCTCTTTTGATTGGCTCCATGCTGAGGTTCTCTCCTGGTCACCATAATGTAGTGAGACATGCTTCCTGAAGGTATCCAAGGTCCTGTGCACCTCTTCACTCCCCTCCCTGCCGGAGGAGTACCGTGATTTTGGCGATGTCTTTGATTAAGGTCAAGCTGGTAGTTTGCCTCCACACCGCCCTTATGATTGCGCAATTGACCTTCAACCTGGTGCCATACCCCCTCGTGGCCGGGTTTACCCTTTGTCGGTCTTGGAGGATAAG
The DNA here is from genome assembly GCF_037356315.1 of Lithobates pipiens. Lineage (NCBI taxonomy): Eukaryota > Metazoa > Chordata > Amphibia > Anura > Ranidae > Lithobates > Lithobates pipiens. The sequence goes on from NW_027507718.1 coordinate 536,227,907, forward strand.
GCCATGGAGCACTGACGCACTTTCTCGAGGTTTCATCCACAAATCCTCGTCTCCTGCTGGTGCTGGCTTCTTCTATGTGAAGAAAAAGAAGAGCGGTGAACTGAGACCTTGTATTGATTATAGGGGTCTCAATCTTTTCATGATTAAATGCCTATCTGATTCTGTTAATTACGGAGTTATTTGACCGCCTCAAGGGAGCAACCGTTTTCATGAAGCTTGATTTGAGAGGGGCATACAATCTCGTGAGGATTAAGGAGGGCGACGAGTGGAAAACTGCGTTTAATACCAGAACAGACCATTATGAATACCTGGTAATGCCTTTTGGCCTTTGTAACGCTCCTTCAGTTTTCCAGGAATTCATTAACAATGTCCTCCGAGATTTGTTGCAGTTATGTGTGGTGGTTTATCTCGATGATATCCTCATACTTCCAAGTCCCTCCAAGAGCCACCACACAGATGTCTGTCATGTGCCTCAGAAACTAAGAGAGAACAATCTCTATTGTAAACTGGAGAAGTGCGAGTTCCATCGTGAACAGGTTAAATTCCTGTCATTTCCACTGCTGGTTTTTCGATGGACCTTTATTGATGGATTATTTAAGGGGGCTCACGGATTCCGATAAGCCCCCCGCCAGCAGACCCCGACAACCAACGGCCAGGGTTGTCGGGAAGAGGCCCTTGTCCTCATCAACATGAGGACAAGGTGGTTTGGTGTGGGGGGGCCGCGCAGCCCCCCTTCCCCAAAGCACCCCCCATGTTTAGGGCAGGCGGCCTGGTACGGCTCAGGAGGGGGGGCGCTCGCTCGTCCCCACCCCCTTTCCTGGCCGGCCGGGTAGTGTGCTCGGATAAGGGTCTGATATGGACCTGAGGGGGGACCCCCACGCTGTTTTTTCGGCGTAGGGATTCCCCTTTAAGTCCATACCAATTGACGGGGCCAGCGACGCCTCCTTCACTGGTCCTGGCTACCTGGAGCCGTGCTCAAAATTAGTGGACTTTTCTCCGGGTGAGAAAAGTCCATTAATTTCAAAAGTACAGCGGACTGGCAGACACACGGCCGTATTGTCCGCCAAAATGCAAGTCCCGCGGACAGATTGATGTGCAAAACTACTTTCTTAGTCCGCCAGACTTTTGGGTAAAAAAAAGTCCGCCGGAGCCCACATACGGGAGCGTACTCTCCACCGGATTGTTTGATCGTGTGTACGTGGCTTAAAACTCCACGACATCTTCCAGTGGGCCTCCTACAACCCACACCCAATGGAGAGAGGCCCTGGACCCACCTGTCTATGGATTTCATTGTGGAGTTGCCCAACTCCCAGGGCAACACTGTTATCCTTATGGTGATCGACCGGTTCTCAAAAATGTCTCATTGTATTCCACTTAAGTTGCCCACCTCTAAGGAACTGGCTTCCATTTTTGCTCGGGAGATCTTTCGCTTACATGGGCTACCCAAGGTGATCGTCTTGGATAGGGACAGTCAGTTTGTCTCCCGGTTCTGGCGAGCCTTTTGTGCACAGTTGGGAATCCAGCTTGCGTTCTCCTCTGCATATCACCCGCAGTCTAATGGGGCCGCAGAACGAGCCAATCAGTGCTTGGAGCAATTCCTACGTTGTTATATTTCTGACCATCCTAACAACTGGTCTGACCTCTTACCTTGGGCAGAGTTTGCTCACAACAGTGCCTTGAATTCTGCCTCCCGATTGTCTCCATTTATGGTGAATTATGGTTTCCAACCTTCGATGTTGCCTGACTCATTTTTTCCGCAGAGTATTCCTACATTAGAGGAGCATCTCCTTGGTCTTCGTTCCACTTGGGTACAATTCCAGGAGGCTTTGCGTCATGCTAATGATAGGTACAGACTTCATGCTGACCGCAGACGCCTGCCAGCACCTTCCTACCAGCTTGGGGACAGGGTCTGGCTGTCATCTCGCAACCTCCGACTTCATGTTCCCTCTCTGAAGTTCGCACCTCGGTTTATTGGGCCTTTCCATATTCTCTGCAGGATTAACCCAGTAGCTTAGGCATTAGACCTTCCTTCAAATATGCATATTTCGATTGTATTTCATGTCTCCTGATTAAAACCTTTTGGTCTGCAACCGCTTTACAACCTCGGTGCCTCATCTTCCCCCATGTACAGGTAGAGAACCATGAGGAGTGTGTCAGCGAAATTGTGGCCGTACGCAGAGCACACAGCCAAATCTCCTGTTTCTAATAATAATAACATTTCCGTCTTAATGATATAATACTTTTAGCTTACCTTCCAACCCATTCATCCCAATGAACAGACATGACCATCCTTCTTACGTACTCAGTTCCATGCTTATGCCCCCCCCCCCCCCCTGGGGGCCCAACATCGCCTTTTATTATCTCCCAAACAATGACAAACAGGAAGTGATTGCCCACAACAGGCAAGCACTTCCTCAGTACAGAAAATGACATCACAGGAAATGACATCCATTAAAGGGGAGGGCACTCACAAGAGGAAGTGCACACGCCCCCTTTTAGTCAGCATGGAGCACAGACAATAGTGATTACAAAGTAAACAGTATCTAGTGAGATCATTCTAATGGTTCTTACAGGCTTGAGACGATCTGCAGGGACATTGCTACAGTGTTGTCAATATACGGTACGAGTATATTAACAAGGCAGATACCAATGTCCTCTTATTAAAGCAGATATGTATCCAAAAGGGATAACGTAGCCACACAGAGATCCAATAATATGTCTATCTCGTTATGTGGACTTTGCTCATTTGAAGGGAAGAAGCCCAGCGCATTGCGCTTGGTACCTACAAACCAACAAACATCCACAGACACGGAGAACACGTCTCCAAGCCCATGAGAAGGTTTTTTATACTGACCGTTTTTACACCACTGGTCTCGATTTGACCCAAGTGTGCTCTGCCAGAGAGATCCTCGATTAAACCAGACACAGGGAGACAGATGACAATCTATAAAACACACATCCTAGAATAAAAGGTTATACGATCAAATTTTCCACAACAAGTGTGAAGTTCAATCCATTGTTGACTCCTGTAGGTTCTGTGGGAGCATACAATACCTGGTGTATTGGAAATGGTGCAGTGCGGAGGAACACTCTCGGGTCTCATCCTCGGACGTACATGCCCCTGTCCTCCTCCATGATTTCCATCGATGTTTTCCCCTCAAGCCTGGTGGTCCTTCGAGGGGGAGGGGTCGTTGAGGAGGGGGTACTGTCAGGGCTGAGCTCAGCCCTTCCTTCTCTGAGCTGGCCGCTCACCTGTCAGCTAATTGCCAGCTCCTATCTCTCCACAAGTACTCAGCTGTTGATGTCAGTCCTGCCTACTTAAGCCGTCCAGCCCAGTGGATCTCTGCCTTCGCCTTGGTCAACATCACAGAGACTATCTCCTGCGATCCTGTTCAAGACTTGCTTGGCTGACAGCCCTTCTGGCTGCAGATCCTGCTTGCTGTTTTACTACTCTCATCTCCGGCTCCCTGACGTTTTGGCTTGTCTGACTATCCGTTACTGAACTCTGGTTATGTTTTGACTATGTTTGTTCTATTTACTCTTATTAATAAACAAGTGTGATATAACTGTACTTCTGTCTCAGTCTGATTTCATGGTTTCTGAGACTCCACCTCACCTTTACCAGAAAATCCTGCTGTAAAAATGACAGCCAGAAGCTCCATACAACACTATTGTTACATTGGATTTCTATTATAGATCATGATTGTTACATTGGATATATAAATCACGTTTCACGCTTTGCACCATCGGATGGGGCCCTCCACTCTACAGGTGTGGCCTCAGGCCCTGGATTTATAAAAAGTCGGGATGGACGATCTTCTCACCGCTAATGATGATTATGGAGGATAATTCATGAATATTCTGACCTCAGATGGTGTATGACAGGAAGGGAGACTCCAAAATGTGTTGGGACAAAGTACACCGGAATCTCACATAGAATCACTGTATGGTTTGTATATCAGATAGAATCAGACATGCACACATACTGTATATATATATATAAACACACAGTCACATCTAGCCGGGAGGGGGTTGGTTTCCGATGACTTCATGAAGCTGAGAGAGAGAATTAAATGTGGAATTAAATTTCACTTTCTCAGAAAGTGTCCCGTGTTGTGCTGTGATGACAGCGGGGGGATTATCAGGACAGATCTGTCCCCTTCCACCTCACAAAGTGGATACTCAGCACTTCCACATCCCGACCGATCGACTGCTGAGCACAAATCTGCTGCAACTCTCACCAGTGACCCCAGCATGTCCTCTCCTCCCCTCCCCTCTCCTCTCCTAACTCCCCCCACCCCTCTGTGACACCAAATGCTGGATATGTCCATTACTTTAGTGTTTTCATGAGGTTATATACTGTGATATGAGTTTGGTCATAAATTTAATGAGATGTCTAGTGATAATGATCGGTGAGGTCTCATGATGAGATGTGTGGTGATAATGATCGGTGAGATCACCTGATGAGATATGTGGTGATAATGATCGGTGAGATCACATGATGAGATGTGTGGTGATAATGATCGGTGAGATCACATGATGAGATGTGTGGTGATAATGATCGGTGAGATCACATGATGAGATGTGTGGTGATAATGATCGGTGAGATCACATGATGAGATGTGTGGTGATAATGATCGGTGAGATCACATGATGAGATATGTGGTGATAATGATCGGTGAGATCACATGAGGAGATGTGTGGTGAGTGATAATGATCGGTGAGGTCACACGATGAGATATGTGGTGATAATGATCGGTGAGATCACATGATGAGATGTGTGGTGATAATGATCGGCGAGATCACATGATGAGATGGTCGGTGAGGTCACATGACGAGATGGTCGGTGAGGTCACATGTTGAGATGGTCGGTGAGGTCGCATGTTGAGATGGTCGGTGAGGTCGCATGTTGAGATGGTCGGTGAGGTCGCATGTTGAGATGGTCGGTGAGGTCGCATGTTGAGATGGTCGGTGAGGTCACATGATGAGATGGTCGGTGAGGTCACATGATGAGATGGTCGGTGAGGTCACATGATGAGATGGTCGGTGAGGTCTCATGATGAGATGGTCGGTGAGGTCACATGATGAGATGGTCAGTGAGGTCACATGATGAGATGGTCGGTGAGGTCTCATGATGAGATGGTCGGTGAGGTCACATGATGAGATGGTCGGTGAGGTCACATGATGAGATGGTCGGTGAGGTCTCATGATGAGATGGTCGGTGAGGTCTCATGTTGAGATGGTCGGTGAGGTCTCATGATGAGATGGTCGGTGAGGTCTCATGATGAGATGATCGGTGAGGTCACATGATGAGATGGTCGGTGAGGTCACATGATGAGATGGTCGGTGAGGTCTCATGATGAGATGGTCGGTGAGGTCACATGATGAGATGGTCGGTGAGGTCTCATGATGAGATGGTGGGTGAGGTCTCATGATGAGATGGTGGGTGAGGTCTCATGATGAGATGGTCGGTGAGGTCACATGATGAAATGATCGGTGAGGTCTCATGATGAGATGGTCGGTGAGGTCTCATGATGAGATGGTCGGTGAGGTCACATGATGAGATGGTCGGTGAGGTCACATGATGAGATGGTCGGTGAGGTCACATGATGAGATGGTCGGTGAGGTCACATGATGAGATGGTCGGTGAGGTCACATGATGAGATGGTCGGTGAGGTCACATGATGAGATGGTCGGTGAGGTCTCCTGCTCACTGAAGTGGATGACATTTGAGTTATGTGACTGTTGTGCTGTGAAGTTTTTGTTGTCCTTGGATCATCTTACACCTTTTTTGTTTGCCGATTCCCAATATAACCCGTTACAGCGTTCTTCCCATTCCTGGAATGTCAGGCGTCTCTCAGAGTTTACATCCAGCAAGTAATGAGGGAGATGTTCCTCCCAACAGAGATAATCTTTACCAGCTCTCTGTTCACCTCTACCCAGGCAATATGGAGATGGAAGAGTGGGGTGAGAGAGATACAGTGATTTCCGGGATTGAGGAATAGATACAATGATTTCCGGGATTGAGGAATAGATACAATGATTTCCGGGATTGAGGAATAGATACAATGATTTCCGGGATTGAGGAATAGACAGTGATTTCTGGGATTGAGGAGTAGATATAATGATTTCCGGGATTGAGGAGTAGATATAATGATTTCCGGGATTGAGGAGTAGATCCGGGATCGAGGAATAGATACAATGATTTCCAGGATTGAGGAATAGATACAATGATTTCCGGGATTGAGGAATAGATACAATGATTTCCGGGATTGAGGAATAGATACAATGATTTCCGGGATTGAGGAATAGATACAATGATTTCCGGGATTGAGGAGTAGATATAATGATTTCCGGGATTGAGGAGTAGATCCGGGATCGAGGAATAGATACAATGATTTCTGAGATTGAGGAATACATACAATGATTTCTGGGATTGAGGAATAGATACAATGATTTCCGGGATTGAGGAATAGATACAATGATTTCCGGGATTGAGGAATAGATGCAATGATTTCCGGGATTGAGGAATAGATACAATGATTTCCGGGATTGAGGAATAGATACAATGATTTCCGGGATTGAGGAATAGATACAATGATTTCCGGGATTGAGGAGTAGATATAATGATTTCCGGGATTGAGGAGTAGATCCGGGATCGAGGAATAGATACAATGATTTCCGAGATTGAGGAATACATACAATGATTTCTGGGATTGAGGAATAGATACAATGATTTCCGGGATTGAGGAATAGATACAATGATTTCCGGGATTGAGGAATAGATACAATGATTTCCGGGATTGAGGAATAGATATAATGATTTCCGGGATTGAGGTGTAGATCCGGGATCGAGGAATAGATACAATGATTTCCGGGATTGAGGAATAGATACAATGATTTCCGGGATTGAGGAATAGATACAATGATTTCCGGGATTGAGGAGTAGATATAATGATTTCCGGGATTGAGGTGTAGATCCGGGATCGAGGAATAGATACAATGATTTCCGAGATTGAGGAATAGATACAATGATTTCCGGGATTGAGGAGTAGATACAATGATTTCCGGGATTGAGGAGTAGATATAATGATTTCCGGGATTGAGGAATAGATATAATGATTTCCGGGATTGAGGAGTAGATATAATGATTTTCGGGATTGAGGAGTAGATATAATGATTTCCGGGATTGAGGAGTAGATCCGGGATCGAGGAATAGATACAATGATTTCCGGGATTGAGGAATACATACAATGATTTCTGGGATTGAGGAGTAGATACAATGATTTCTGGGATTGAGGAATAGATACAATGATTTCCGGGATTGAGGAATAGATACAATGATTTCCGGGATTGAGGAATACATACAATGATTTCTGGGATTGAGGAGTAGATACAATGATTTCTGGGATTGAGGAATAGATACAATGATTTCCGGGATTGAGGAATAGATACAATGATTTCCGGGATTGAGGAATAGATACAATGATTTCCAGGATTGAGGAATAGATACAATGATTTCCGGGATTGAGGAGTAGATATAATGATTTCCAGGATTGAGGAATAGATATAATGATTTCCGGGATTGAGGAATAGATATAATGATTTCCGGGATTGAGGAGTAGATCCGGGATCGAGGAATAGATACAATGATTTCCGGGATTGAGGAATACATACAATGATTTCCGGGATTGAGGAGTAGATACAATGATTTCTGGGATTGAGGAGTAGATACAATGATTTCCGGGATTGAGGAGTAGATACAATGATTTCCGGGATTGAGGAATACATACAATGATTTCCGGGATTGAGGAGTAGATATAATGATTTCCGGGATTGAGGAGTAGATTATGTTATTTCCAGATATAAGGGTATGTCATAGTCCAAGATACATTAAATATTATATTTTCATGGAGCTTTCCAGATCAGGAGTCGCCCCTCCAGGAGAGCGCTCACCCTCCCAGCAGAAATGGCTGATTAAGTTCTATTATTCATTGAAGAGATAAAGAGACAAAACTTATAATGAAACCGAGGAAAGATGAACAATAGCGCCGTCTGACACGAAACCAGCTGACAACGGTCCAACGTGTGTTTGTTCCGACCCAAGTTACAAAGCCTTTAATTAAAGAAAAATCTTGGGAAAATAACCCCATTGTTCCAAGGATGAGAGCCCCATGTGGACTCAGCTTCCCCTCAGACAATTAATGAGATCCGAGGTTAATGATACATCAAAATGGCACAAATCTCTGAACGGTCAATAATCAATATTTGCATAAATTGTCTGACAGGAGAAATGGTTTGGACATTTACAAACCTGTTTACATGTGATATGGTAAATATATGTGATCAAAAGTAACTCAAATGCTGTATTGGACTCCAGGTCACAGATACCACTATGATTTTAATATCCACTGACCCTCATGAGTAATCTGCCATAGGATAGAAATAGAACATTTTGATATAGAACAAATGAAGAATTGTGTTTCGATACCCATCATTGTTATAAAGACATACAAATCGTGACCCCCATCTACATAAAACCCCCAGATAACATGTGTTGTCCCAAGACAAATAGGTTTTCATATGCAGGAGTCATGCATTCATCCCTCTAAACATCCACTTTGTCTTATAGTCATTCATCAAATTTATACTAAATATATTCGATTTTGTACCAGTTGCCGGGGTCCCTGAACAATACAGATATATATTCATTAGCCCCAGTATATAGGTAAATGCTTATTATGAAAGAGAATATATTTCCTTTTAACAAATAGTTTAGAATACATTCTCCGTCCTCAGACACACCTAGTGGCTGAAGATGATATTACCTGAGCTCACCAGGTAAATCATTAGAGTTCTCCAACCAATGGAGAATAAAGCCAAACCTTCTGGGCTGAGCTTCTGATAACTTTATGAGCTTATAGTCCCAGAAGGTATAAAGGATGGATGTGAGGGCCATAGAGAGAGGACCGCAGACCCACACGCCGGATACACCCCCTAGACGATCAAGATGATATTTGACCAATCCCCATCTTGCTGGACCCTGGGACTGGAACCACTCGATGTCCATAGATGTTGTCAGATATCTTCCCCTTTTAACCACTTCCTGCCTGGCCTATAGCAAAATGATGGCCGGGGGGTGGTTCAGTTATCCTGACTGAGAGTCTTATGACGTCCAGCATGATAACAGCCGTCACGTGCCAGTGGGGGGAGAGCATTACGGCGATCGGTGGTGTGTCAATCTGACACACCGCTACACCAATCTTGGGAAAGAGCCTCCAACGGAGCCTCTTTACCACATGATCATCCGTGTCCAATCACAGCTGATCACGATGTAAACAGGAAGAGCCGTTGATCGGCTTTTCCTCACTCGCATCGGCTCTCCTGACAGTGGGGGCGGCAGCCCCCCCCCCCCCCCCATGGATGCCCACACTGGACCACCAGGGAAGCCCCCAGCATGTGAATGTCCAGGTATGTACCCCATGACCATCCACATATAAAAAAAATATGCCCAATGCATGCCAATTAGTGCCCACAAATGGGGACTGACTGGCAACATTATGGATCAGTATAGACTAGTGATGCATAGCAATGCCACCCATCAGTGTCCATCAGTGCCCATCAGTGTCCACCTATCATTGACCATCAGTGCCCATCCGTGCCAGCTATCATTGCCATCCATTGGTAGCCATCAGTGTCACCCATAAGTACCCATCAGTGCCACCTATGAGTGCCCATCAGTGCCATCTATCAGTTCCCATTAGTGCCACCTCATTGGTGCCACCTCATCAGTGCCCATCAGTGCCGCCTTATCAGTGCAGCCACATCAGTGCCCATCAGTGCCGCCTTATCAGTGCAGCCACATCAGTGCCCATCACTGAAGAAGAAAACTTAATTATTTACAAAACATTTTAACAGAAACCAAGAAAAACTTTTTTTTTCTTAATAATTTTTGGTCTTTTTTTATTTGTTGTGCAAAAAATAAAAATCAGAGAGGAGATAAAAGAAAGTTCTATTTGTGGGAACAAAATGATAAAAAATTCTTATGAGTACAGTGTCACATGACCGTGTAATTGTCATTCAAATTGTGACAGCGCTGAGAGCTGAAAATTGGCCTGGGCAGGAGGGGGTATAAGTGCCCCCCTGGTATTGAAGTGGTTAATGGTAAGATACAGACCATACAAATATGAATTGCCTTCTTCTCTCATAATTGTAGGGATTGTATTGCATCGTTTATGTGCTGACGTTATCCTACAAAACGCGTCGGGTCATTTATCATTTGCCCATATCGATTGTCTAGGCTGTGTGTTATTGAAGCCGTGTTTGGGGGAATTCAGACAAACTTGTATTACATCAATTTACATTTCTGTGGTCCCACGGAAAGTATTTATCGCCCCATTAAATGTAGTAAGCTCTGTTGGATTAATACAGTATGTGACAAAAGTAAGTACACCCCTCGGTGACATTTCTTCTCTCTTCTCATGTGACAACACTGAAGAAATGACACTTGTCTACAATGTAAAGTAGTGAGTGTACAGCTTGTATAACAGTGTAAATTTCCTGTCCCCTCAAAATAACTCAACACACAGCCATTAATGTCTAAACCGCTGGCAACAAAAGTCAGGACACCCCTAAGTGAAAATCTCCAAATTGGGCCCCAATTAGACATTTTCCCTCCCCCGGTGTCATGTGACTCGTTAGTGTTACAAGGTCTCAGGTGTGAATGGGGAGCAGGTGTGTTATATTTGCTGTTATCGCTCTCACTCTCTCATACTGGTCACTGGAAGTACAACATGGCGCCTCATGGCAAAGAACTCTCTGAGGATCTGAAGATAAGAATTGTTGCTCTACATAAAGATGGCCTAGGCTATAAGAAGATTGCCAAGACCCTGAAACTGATCTGCAGCACGGTGGCCAAGACCATACAGCGGTATAACAGGACAGGTTCCCCTCAGAACAGGCCTCGCCATGGTCCACCAAAGGAGTTGAGGTCACGTGATCAGCGTCATATCCAGAGGAGTTCTGTATGAAATTGTATCACTATACTCGTTAATTATTAAAGTCAAATTATTTACTTAATAATTTTGTTGGGAGATATTTATACCTTGGTAAGAAATCCCCATAAACCAGGAAAGGATTGTGGAATGTACTGATTATCTGAGCTAGGTTCACAAGATTACCGTAGGGTTGGAGGCACTGAGCAATAAACACTGAGATCTTAACTAGGATTCCGTACCACACACACAATAGGTGGGTGACACACAGGAACAGAATTGTTTATTCTCGATGTTTGGATATTTTTTTTTACAAGAATTTAGTTTTGTTTTTTTCCCACAACGTGATAACAAGATGGATTCCATTCTCTTTAATAATATGAATACATGTCTAAGAAAATGGCTGCCACAATGATGGAGTGTTCGGCTTCTCCATACAAGGCCCCAGACCTGGTCAGATCCTGAGGAATATCGGGGTCATCCCAGGTCATAGAAGTAACCAGGAGAAGTACAACAAGCAAAGACCCTTGTGACGGGAGTCACTTTGGGTGGGGGGTTTGTGGAACTCGGCTTACCATGGAGAGCTTTGGAGACTCCATGTTCAGCTCCCCCCCCCGACCCTCTTATGTGTAAATCCCCCTGTGTCCAGTAGGGGCACAGGGTGATTGAGAACCCCACTATGATCTGTGCTAGTCGGACTCGCTGTACAGCCACACTGGAATGTTGTATATATGTATATATTGTGTGTGGACTCTTTGCCAGGATTGTTTGGGGTGTGGTTGTATTCCATTGTTCTGTTGTGTATTTGTGCCTTGGGAGAAAAGTATATTATGGGATATATGTTGGTGTGGAGGAGGGGGAATTCCTCCAGCAGCCCCTCCCTGCTGATAAGATTGTTTACTGATGAGTAGTTTGAATACACCTGACCTGTGTGTCTATTGTTATTGGACAGTTTATCTCCCCGAATCCAAGGCAGTGGGGGGAGTGTCCCTGAGTTATATATCTGTGGTAACATGTGCTTGAATAAAGAGAGTTTGATGCTTTCCACCCTACACTGAGTTACGGCTGGTGACTGGAGGATCTAAGGGGTCTTGGATAGTGCTGGTTCTGGACAGAGGAAGCAATTACGGCGGACATAGTCCTGTTGAGGACAAGGGTTCATCACAACCCTGATATGTTCCTCCTCATCAGGACCTCTATGAGGAAGCTCTTTGGTTGTAATTCTTCTCCAGGAGAAGACCTTTAACCGAGCAGTCAGCACCTGGAACCAGTTTTTTGCTTGGGAACATTGGCGGGTTGGGATGTCGGACCCCCTGCTTTCCTTCAGTCGGTGTCAGTGAGCCTGGATGAAGCTGGGATTGTTGGAGGATCTGGCAGGTCTTGTCACTGGACTGGAGGGGACATCATCATTATAAACTATATAATATACCGCTCTCTTGGGATTCCTCATAAATCTCATTTAATCTGAGAGATTTCATCAGCTGTCACAATCCGAGCAGAACCTCCTCTTTCCCTCTTCTCATATAACGCTCCCCATTCACAGTCTACACTGTCCCTCTTCACTCATGCATCCTTCTCTGATCTTCTCAGTCATTGTCCTCTGCTCCTTTCATTCATCGTTCTCTGCTCTTCTCAATCATTGTCCTCTGCTCCTTTCATTCATCGTCCTCTGCTCCTTTCATTCATCGTTCTCTGCTCTTCTCAATCATTGTCCTCTGCTCCTTTCATTCATCGTTCTCTGCTCTTCTCAATCATTGTCCTCTGCTCCTTTCATTCATCGTTCTCTGCTCTTCTCAATCATTGTCCTCTGCTCCTTTCATTCATCGTTCTCTGCTCTTCTCAATCATTGTCCTCTGCTCCTTTCATTCATCGTTCTCTGCTCTTCTCAGTCATTGTCCTCTGCTCCTTTCATTCATCGTTCTCTGATCTTCTCAGTCATTGTCCTCTGCTCCTTTCATTCATCATTCTCTGCTCTTCTCAGTCATTGTCCTTTGCTCCTTTCATTCATCGTTCTCTGCTCTTCTCAATCATTGTCCTCTGCTCCTTTCATTCATCGTTCTCTGCATGAAATACGAGCGTCGGAGGACAGAGGGAGGAGACCGCTGCAGTCACCGCTCAAAGCGGCCTACTGGGAAATTTCCCGGAGTCCCGGTAGGCCAATCCGGCCCTGGTCATACGTGACTATTTTCATGTTTTGCTATTAATGTTATTTATGTGGTACGCCACACATATGTTATTCTACTGTTATACTGTTAACCCATTCCCATTTCCCTACCTATCCCAATTTTTGCCAGGACATTTGCTCTCAGGCTTGGGAGCTCAAATAATTTTTCTGCAAACTCCAAGACGTAGTTTATTGGGCAGGGGGAGGATGTAGCGCCATGGGGTTTAGTCAGGGAGCTCCTCACAAATTTACTTGCCAGGAGTAGTTACCCTGGTCAATTGCTAGAGATCCATTGATTTCTCTCTAAGTTTGGCCTTATTGTACTTTTCTCTTCTACCACTAGGTGGCCGGGCACTCAGTGGTACTAGACATAAGAAGGGCATCCCAAGGTCAGGTTATGGGTATATGGGGTATCTCAGCCAATGGGCAGGGTTTTTCTTGAATCCCTTAGATTGCTGGGAGAACCTGTATATTCGGGTGAGGTCAGGTGATCTATGTTCTGTGCCACCCGGATGGCTGTCTGGATGGATGTGTGTCGTACACCCCGCGCTGCTAGGCCGAAGATTGGGCCTATCCCAGGGGCATCTGGCTGCCAGGCTGTGTGAGGGCCTATCCAGAAGTAAGAGAGCAGCACAGGGATGGGATTGCGGCTTGCAATCCAACCATAAATGATGGTTCTGCTGGCCGGAAAACCTTTTGTGGTCGTAGAAGGGAAGCTGTAGCCACTAGGGGACCAACCACCTTTACCAGCGACCACAGTGAGTGAGTGAAGCAAGTACCCGAGTAGCATTCTCACCGAAAGGGAGCGGTGGACAATCAGGAAACTTCAGGCGGCGGTCAAGTCAGGGACCCAACCAGCGGAGGTGATGCTTGCAGAGCAACCTTGTGAGTCAAGCCCGGGACCGAGCAGGTTAGCGGGGTGAAGCTTGAGAAGTATCTGGAGTGCCAAGCTAGGGGCCCAGCAGAGAAGCGAGGGTGATGCTTGAGGGAGATACCACCACAGAGCTCAAGGGATTTAGACTCAGTGAATCAGAGGGTCCAGTGAGAGACCAGGAGCTCAAGGGGCTGAAGAACTACAAGTAGAAGTTGTAGTGATTCAAAGAGGACTGTAACGATTTGTGTTGGGAACTGTTAAAGACTTTTGCCATAGAAGACGGCATTCCAGCATGTGCAGATGTGGCACCTCGCTGGGGCCTTTCCCTGTACAGCTGTCCTCCTATTGAAGTCTCGGAGTCTGCCAATTGAAATTGCAACTGCTTAAGGGTGTCCTGGCCCCAACCTTCTTTCCCCCTCAAAATATAAAAGGACTGTTAAGAGAAATAAAGCCTCTTTTACATCCAAGAAGTGTCTGGCGCCCAATAACTTTATCCACCTTGCACCCACTATGCCTCACAACCCACCACACACAGAAGGATGTCAGCTATCTTTGGCCTTGAAAGGTTCTCATTAGACTGGAGAAGGACAGGGACTTTGCTACAGGTGAAAGACTATCAAACGTTGTTAGCCAAATATGCCCCAAACAGGAGATTTCGAATAACGTCTAAAACCAAAACGTTCTTATCAGTTATGGATAGATCAGAGGAATGGGTAAAATCCTCTTTTTTCGTGACTCTTTTGGGAAATTTCCCTTTAACTTCTTCTATAGAATCCACAGGAAATGAGAAGAAACCTTCCCAAAGTCACCAGCTTAGAGTTTGTGTTCTGCTGCCTCACTATAACGATGACTGGCAGCGGATGGATTGGAGGCAGCTCAGCGTTCGCTCAGGAACTCATCACTGTGTTATCGGAAGCTGAGAGCACCTGGAGGGAAGTGAAATCAGGGTGCCGGCGCTGTCAGGCAGAGCGCTGGAGGACATTGGATTTCTCTTCTTCTGTCTGGAGGAGAACATTCAGATGCAGAGCCGGGAGGTGGCACAATGCCATCCAGGAAACCCAACACTCCTGTAGTACTCTGCAACCCCCCCGCCCCCCTCTGCCCACTATTACACGGCTTTCCAATCTGCTTTTACATGCTTATTGTTGCAAAGTACGGGGGGGGGGGCAAGTACCCCGGGGGGCAAGTACCCCGGGGGGCTGCACACAGAAGAGGGGAAAATTACATCCTACAGAGGGGTCATTTGCACACCACGAAGGGGTAAATTGCACCCTACGGAGGGGTACTTTGCAGATCTCTCTGGGTTTTGGCTGTGAATACTGATATCTGGATTGATAGGCCGCTGGCAGGAATAGTACGGGAGGACATATTAATAAATCTGCTGGCTAAGCCGGGAACATTGGCTGACATTCAATGCTATTCACTAACACGTATAATGAGGGGAGTTTAATGGACAGTAGACATGTAATAGCAGCAGATATGACCCAGAGGGATGTGGTGACCGGCACAATCCCTACAAAACAAGAGGACCGGCTGGAAGACACATGGGGTATGTGGCCCCAAAACAGAAGGATCCAGAGCTAAGAGCCTCAGGAGCTCTGGATAATCAATGGCAGTATTGGTGTATTATTGGTGTATCCCTCCCCCCCTTTTACCACCATCCAGTCCTGACATGCCGGGGGCCTGATTTCTGGATAATCAATGGCAGTATTGGTGTATTATTGGAGTATTCCCCCCCCCCCCTTTATACCACTATCCAGTCCTGACAGTGCCGGGGGCCTGCTTTCTGGATAATCAATGGCAGTATTGGTGTATTATTGGAGTATTCCCCCCCCCCCCCTTTATACCACTATCCAGTCCTGACAGTGCCGGGGGCCTGATTTCTGGATAATCAATGGCAGTATTGGTGTATTATTGGAGTATTCCCCCCCCCTTTATACCACTATCCAGTCCTGACAGTGCCGGGGGCCTGGTTTATGGATAATCAATGGCAGTATTGGTGTATTATTGGAGTATTTCCCATTGACCAATACCGGACACACATGACACTTGTTGGATGTTTCTAGAACTTCTGAAGCAGCTCAATTTCAATAACAATTGATTGGGTGAAGGTGGGCACCCAACTGTTCGGATTTCTTCAGAGAGAGACCCAGAGATGTCCCCGGAAGTCCCGGGTCACTGCTGGCAGCTGCATTTCCTCACCTTCCAGGATTTCCCAATGAAGTCCTGGTGATGACAGAACCAACTGTCAATAATACAATGAATGATGTATGAATGACTATAAACACCATTCAGTAATAGGGGAGTCTTGGCTGCCATTCAGGATCTATCTGCTTGTCTGTTTTATATGATATATCCTTGTGGCCCTTTGGCACTGATTGTGTGGCCCTTCAGACAGTCATCTGTTTTGGTTTTTACTGAATCCAGTGAAGGAAAAATATCCTCTAGTTTGGCTTCTTGTAGATAATGGCCTAATAGATTTTCTCTGGGCAGTTCGCCCCTGTCCTCTCTGATCTCGGATCTCAGTTAGAGAAATATCAAGTCTTAGAAAGGTTGTAGGAGGACACATGTGGAAGCATTGCTTTGTAAGGGCTTGTTATAGCAGTCTCATGTCTCATGTGTCTCCAGGCATCTCCTGAGGCATGTCCCCGTTCTCCAACAACTCCAATAGCACCTCCACAATCTATGACCATTTCCTGAGGCATGTCCCCGTTCTCCAACCATTCCAATAGCACCTCCACCATCTATGACCATTTCCTGAGGCATGTCCCCGTTCTCCAACCATTCCAATAGCACCTCCACCATCTATGACCATTTCCTGAGGCATGTCCCCGTTCTCCAACCATTCCAATAGCACCTCCACCATCTATGACCATTTCCTGAGGCATGTCCCCGTTCTCCAACCATTCCAATAGCACCTCCACCATCTATGACCATCTCCTGAAACATATCCTCGTTCTCCAACAACTCCAATAGCACCTCCACCATCTATGATAATTTCCTGAGGCATGTCCGAGTTCTCCAAAAACTCCAATTTCACCTCCACCATCTACGACCATCTCCTGAAACATGTCCCCATTCTCCAACAACTCCAATAGCACCTCCACCATCTACGACCATCTCCTGAAACATGTCCCCGTTCTCCAACAACTCCAATAGCACCTCCACCATCTACGACCATCTCCTGAAACATGTCCCTGTTCTCCAAAAACTCCAATTTCGCCTCCACCATCTACGACCATCTCCTGAAACATGTCTCCATTCTCCAACAACTCCAATAGCACCTCCACCATCTACGACCATCTCCTGAAACATGTCTCCATTCTCCAACAACTCCAATAGCACCTCCACCATCTACGACCATCTCCTGAAACATGTCTCCATTCTCCAAAAACTCCAATAGCACCTCCACCATCTACGACCATCTCCTGAAACATGTCTCCATTCTCCAACAACTCCAATAGCACCTCCACCATCTACGACCATCTCCTGAAACATGTCCCCATTCTCCAACAACTCCAATAGCACCTCCACCATCTACGACCATCTCCTGAAACATGTCTCCATTCTCCAACAACTCCAATAGCACCTCCACCATCTACGACCATCTCCTGAAACATGTCTCCATTCTCCAAAAACTCCAATAGCACCTCCACCATCTACGACCATCTCCTGAAACATGTCTCCATTCTCCAACAACTCCAATAGCACCTCCACCATCTACGACCATCTCCTGAAACATGTCCCCATTCTCCAACAACTCCAATAGCACCTCCACCATCTACGACCATCTCCTGAAACATATCCTCGTTCTCCAAAAACTCAAATTTCACCTCCACCATCTACGACCATCTCCTGAAACATATCCTTGTTCTCCAACAACTCACTGAATATTATGTGTGGCCCTTTGGTGATGTTGGGCTGCACTTGTGGTCCCTTTGTCATGTAAGTTGACCACCATAGATATATATACAGCGGTGGTTAAAAGTTATAGGGAA
This sequence comes from Lithobates pipiens, assembly GCF_037356315.1. Taxonomy (NCBI): domain Eukaryota; kingdom Metazoa; phylum Chordata; class Amphibia; order Anura; family Ranidae; genus Lithobates; species Lithobates pipiens. Next base: position 536,245,937 of record NW_027507718.1, read on the forward strand.
TTTTACCGGTTTTACTGAAGTTTGGGCAGTTCATGAATAATCTGAAACACTTTAACCACTTCAGACCATTCGCATTTATACAGTGATCAGTGCAATTAAAAATGCATTGATTACTGTGTAAATGTGACTGGCAGTGAAGGGGTTAACCAGGAGGGGGCGCTGTAGGGGTTAAGTGTGTCCTAGGGAGTGATTCTAACTGTGGGGGGAGGGGCTATGTGTGTCATGACACTGATCACCACTCCCGATTACAGGGAGCTATGATCAGTGTCCTGTCACTAGGCAGAATGGGGAGATGATTGATTACATCGGCATCTCCCCGTTCTTCCTCTCCGTGAGATGATCGCGGGTATCCCTGCGGACAGGCGCCTGCAAGTCGCTTCTTAAAGGGCAACATGCAGGTACGTGATTCTGCCTATACGTGCCCTTCTTCCGCAGTATATCTACGTGAAGCGGTTGGGAAGCGGTTAAAGGTAAACTGCCAGCAGTTAAGGAAAGTTTTGGGGATCAAAACTTGAAAAACAAGGGACATCTCAGAGTTACATGGAACGTTTTCTATATCATTGAACATTGCTGGTGTCAGTGAGATAAAATAAGTCACATTGATGGTGTAAGTGAGATAAAATAAGTCGCATTGATGGTGTCAGTGAGATAAAATAAGTCGCATTGATGGTGTCAGTGAGATAAAATAAGTCGCATTGATGGTGTCAGTGAGATAAAATAAGTCGCATTGATGGTGTCAGTGAGATAAAATAAGTCACATCGATGGTGTCAGTGAGATAAAATAAGTCGCATTGATGGTGTCAGTGAGATAAAATAAGTCGCATTGATGGTGTCAGTTAGATAAAATAAGTCGCATTGATGGTGTCAGTGAGATAAAATAAGTCGCATTGATGGTGTCAGTGAGATAAAATAAGTCGCATTGATGGTGTCAGTGAGATAAAATAAGTCGCATTGATGGTGTCAGTGAGATAAAATAAGTCGCATTGATGGTGTCAGTGAGATAAAATAAGTCGCATTGATGGTGTCAGTGAGATAAAATAAGTCGCATTGATGGTGTCAGTGAGATAAAATAAGTCACATCGATGGTGTCAGTGAGATAAAATAAGTCGCATTGATGGTGTCAGTGAGATAAAAAAAGTCGCATTGATGGTGTCAGTGAGATAAAATAAGTCGCATTGATGGTGTCAGTGAGATAAAATAAGTCACATCGATGGTGTCAGTGAGATAAAATAAGTCACATCGATGGTGTCAGTGAGATAAAATAAGTCACATTGATGGTGTCAGTGAGATAAAATAAGTCACATTGATGGTGTCAGTGAGATAAAATAAGTCGCATTGATGGTGTCAGTGAGATAAAATAAGTCGCATTGATGGTGTCAGTGAGATAAAATAAGTCGCATTGATGGTGTCAGTGAGATAAAATAAGTCACATCGATGGTGTCAGTGAGATAAAATAAGTCGCATTGATGGTGTCAGTGAGATAAAATAAGTCGCATTGATGGTGTCAGTGAGATAAAATAAGTCGCATTGATGGTGTCAGTTAGATAAAATAAGTCGCATTGATGGTGTCAGTGAGATAAAATAAGTCGCATTGATGGTGTCAGTGAGATAAAATAAGTCACATCGATGGTGTCAGTGAGATAAAATAAGTCGCATTGATGGTGTCAGTGAGATAAAATAAGTCGCATTGATGGTGTCAGTGAGATAAAATAAGTCGCATTGATGGTGTCAGTGAGATAAAATAAGTCGCATTGATGGTGTCAGTGAGATAAAATAAGTCGCATTGATGGTGTCAGTGAGATAAAATAAGTCACATCGATGGTGTCAGTGAGATAAAATAAGTCGCATTGATGGTGTCAGTGAGATAAAATAAGTCACATCGATGGTGTCAGTGAGATAAAATAAGTCGCATTGATGGTGTCAGTGAGATAAAATAAGTCGCATTGATGGTGTCAGTGAGATAAAATAAGTCACATCGATGGTGTCAGTGAGATAAAATAAGTCGCATTGATGGTGTCAGTGAGATAAAATAAGTCACATCGATGGTGTCAGTGAGATAAAATAAGTCGCATTGATGGTGTCAGTGAGATAAAATAAGTCACATTGATGGTGTCAGTGAGATAAAATAAGTCGCATTGATGGTGTCAGTGAGATAAAATAAGTCACATTGATGGTGTCAGTGAGATAAAATAAGTCACATTGATGGTGTCAGTGAGATAAAATAAGTCGCATTGATGGTGTCAGTGAGATAAAATAAGTCGCATTGATGGTGTCAGTGAGATAAAATAAGTCGCATTGATGGTGTCAGTGAGATAAAATAAGTCACATCGATGGTGTCAGTGAGATAAAATAAGTCGCATTGATGGTGTCAGTGAGATAAAATAAGTTGCATTGATGGTGTCAGTGAGATAAAATAAGTCGCATTGATGGTGTCAGTGAGATAAAATAAGTCGCATTGATGGTGTCAGTGAGATAAAATAAGTCACATTGATGGTGTCAGTGAGATAAAATAAGTCACATTGATGGTGTCAGTGAGATAAAATAAGTCGCATTGATGGTGTCAGTGAGATAAAATAAGTCGCATTGATGGTGTCAGTGAGATAAAATAAGTCACATCGATGGTGTCAGTGAGATAAAATAAGTCACATCGATGGTGTCAGTGAGATAAAATAAGTCACATTGATGGTGTCAGTGAGATAAAATAAGTCACATTGATGGTGTCAGTGAGATAAAATAAGTCACATCGATGGTGTCAGTGAGATAAAATAAGTCACATTGATGGTGTCAGTGAGATAAAATAAGTCACATTGATGGTGTCAGTGAGATAAAATAAGTCACATTGATGGTGTCAGTGAGATAAAATAAGTCGCATTGATGGTGTCAGTGAGATAAAATAAGTCACATCGATGGTGTCAGTGAGATAAAATAAGTCACATCGATGGTGTCAGTGAGATAAAATAAGTCACATTGATGGTGTCAGTGAGATAAAATAAGTCACATTGATGGTGTCAGTGAGATAAAATAAGTCACATTGATGGTGTCAGTGAGATAAAATAAGTCACATTGATGGTTTCCACTCAGAGGGCCACAGGGCTGAATACCTGTCTGGTTTAGCAACACTGTCTGCCAGTCCCTCTGTTTTGCCTTCCACCCCTCATCCCATTTCCCAGGAGACCACATCCAGTTCAGGGTCTTTCGTAGCACTTGTCTCCACTTCTTTTCTCTCTAACCGAAGACCTTCACCAATTGGGCACCATCGTTTCCCTCCATCGGGTGGATCCCTAGGCCTGCGATTTTCATCTCATGTAAAAGGGAAGTGACATTTTCTGAAGAGTCTCCTCTCTTTCTAGGGCACTGGCCAAACTTTAGGTTGACTCTCTATGCATCTTCATCAGGATTAAAGACTTGACAAACTTGACTGGCCATCCAGGACAACTGTCATCTCCAGGAGTAGAGACAAGAAAAGATAGGTGCTTACCTTCTTTTTATGCCGCCTACTTCCCTCCCTCCACCTAGGGCAACAATGACTCTAGCATCCCTGCTACCATCTGATGCATCTGAACTGATGTAGCTGGGCCATTCCCAACCCGCTTTGACCCCTGAAGAGCACCTTCAGCTCCAGCCTCTGGCTTTACAACTGGGTTCAGGGTCATTTCCTTCAGGATTGTCTTGTTAGGCGGATAAAGAATCCATCATGGCCTCCCAGCTTCCCCTAGCCTCTTAGACTTTAGCCATTCGTATTTCATTAGCCTTGCCTTTGCAAGGACTAAAAAAGACTGGAATTGAATCTATCATTGAAGGGCACACAAACGCCGCATGTGCCTGGATTTTGGACCCTCTCCTATCACACAGGTCGGCCTTTCCTGATGGTTCCAGCTTGTTATCCAAGGAACCTCCCCTCTCCTGATCCCAGTTTTGTCCGGTCATGAAGAGCGCCTAGGAATGCCTTCACCCTTGTTCCCGGTCATCTGGGGAGTACCCTGCTTGCTGGCACATAGGACCAACTTTAACTGGTTGTCAGGAGACCCAAATGACGGCCACCACTTTTATTTGTCTATCCCAAGAAGTCCCCTCGGCATGGATGAAGAGAAGATGAAAGGGATCCACTTGATCTTCTAACCTGGCTCCAAAAATGTCAAAGCCAACATTTGTGTTTCTTGGTAATGCCGTTCCCATTTTCCCCGATACCCTCCTCACAGATAAGAGGTTCTGGATGGCCAACCTCAAGGAAGGTGGGGATCAAATCTATTGGCCAGTTTATGAGCCTCTAAATCATCAACCCAGCAGAGGCCAATCTTTCCCTTCCAGACTCACTAAAGGTCCACCCGGTCTTCCACATTTCCTGTTGAAAGCCATTATCAGGGATTCCTATTTTCAGAAGATCTACTTCACCTCCCCCCCAGTTCTTGTGGGTGGTACGGTGGATTTTGAAGTTGAAGGTCGAGGTGGGTTGCAGCGAGCCTCTGGTAAATGATTTAGTAGTAGGTAGGTATTTGTCACCGAAGAAAATTCCTGTAAACCAGTTTGAAGGCAGGTGAAGTCTACCTTCTCCACGCCATAGCCGGGGGAGAGGAAGTCAAGAGGAACATGGTCTCTTCATGGTCTCTTCATGGTCTCTTCATGGTCTCTTCATGGTCTCTTCATGGTCTTGGTCTCTTCATGGTCTCTTCATGGTCTCTTCATGGTCTCTTCATGGTTTCTTCATGGTCTCTTCATGGTTTCTTCATGGTCTCTTCATGGTTTCTTCATGGTCTCTTCATGGTCTCTTCATGGTCTCTTCATGGTTTATTCATGGTCTCTTCATGGTCTCTTCATGGTTTATTCATGGTCTCTTCATGGTCTCCTCATTGTCTCTTCATGGTTTCTTCATGGTCTCTTCATGGTTTCTTCATGGTCTCTTCATGGTCTCTTCATGGTCTCTTCATGGTCTCTTCATGGTCTCTTCATGGTCTCTTCATGGTCTCTTCATGGTCTCTTCATGGTTTCTTCATGGTCTCTTCATGGTTTCTTCATGGTCTCTTCATGGTTTCTTCATGGTCTCTTCATGGTCTCTTCATGGTCTCTTCATGGTTTATTCATGGTCTCTTCATGGTCTCTTCATGGTTTATTCATGGTCTCTTCATGGTCTCCTCATTGTCTCTTCATGGTTTCTTCATGGTCTCTTCATGGTTTCTTCATGGTCTCTTCATGGTCTCTTCATGGTCTCTTCATGGTCTCTTCATGGTCTCTTCATGGTTTCTTCATGGTCTCTTCATGGTCTCTTCATGGTCTCAGGAACATGGTCTCTTCATGGTCTCTTCATGGTCTCTTCATGGTTTCTTCATGGTCTCTTCATGGTCTCTTCATGGTCTCTTCATGGTCTCTTCATGGTTTCTTCATGGTCTCTTCATGGTCTCTTCATGGTCTCTTCATGGTTTCTTCATGGTCTCTTCATGGTCTCTTCATGGTCTCTTCATGGTTTCTTCATGGTCTCTTCATGGTCTCTTCATGGTCTCAGGAACATGGTCTCTTCATGGTCTCTTCATGGTCTCTTCATGGTTTCTTCATGGTCTCTTCATGGTCTCTTCATGGTCTCTTCATGGTCTCTTCATGGTTTCTTCATGGTCTCTTCATGGTCTCTTCATGGTCTCTTCATGGTCTCTTCATGGTCTCTTCATGGTCTCTTCATGGTTTCTTCATGGTCTCTTCATGGTCTCTTCATGGTCTCTTCATGGTCTCTTCATGGTTTCTTCATGGTCTCTTCATGGTCTCTTCATGGTCTCTTCATGGTCTCTTCATGGTCTCTTCATGGTTTCTTCATGGTCTCTTCATGGTCTCTTCATGGTCTCTTCATGGTCTCTTCATGGTCTCTTCATGGTCTCTTCATGGTTTCCTGAGTCATTGGGGGAGCGATCCGTTGGATGCTGCTGCCCCATGTGACTCTAGCAGCCATCTTGAGTCAGACAGAGCCGATTTAAGAGCCTGGCTCTCAGGGCTGGTGTGCGTTCCGTGTGTGGGAATTGTATGGACAAGTCAACCATCTGGTAAGGATAGTGATTAGTGGCAGGTAGAGTTTGCAGTCCAGTAGGGGAAGGGTAGGAAGCCGCCATCCAGCATTCTGCCCCTCCACAGAAGTTAGCCATGTCCCTTTGCCCAGGCTAATTAAGGCTTTCCATCCTGTACATTTCGAGAAATCTAGATCTGGGGGCATCCAGAGGCTGCCCATGAGGAACGTGATTTTGCAGTACTCTCAGAATCCCTGCCTGGGTGTCCGGAGTTCCCGGTAACGATTGTGGACATGCCCTCTGACCAGAAGGGTATTTAATCTTCTGGAATTACTGGTGCTGCCTTACCTCCAGCTACCGGAAAGCTATAGAGTTCTAATACCTGCCTAACATTTGACTGTAAATGGTGACCTGGAATGACCTCTCACCTGCCACCTTCCTCCACCCCTGGAAGGGGCAGTTTTGTGAACAGTCTCCGCTCTGCAGCCTCTACATTTCAGCCACTTAGCGGGGTGAGGGGTCATCTTTAATGCCTCCACCTGGTTTGCAGCAAAGTAACCCAAAACCGCCAGGATTCCCGGCCCATCTCCTCCATCAGGAGCTCTGCTGAAGACCGATTTCTGGGGGGAAAGTTCCCGTCACCGGCCAGGGGGCGCCATCATAGGCTGTGCTCAGTGGGGTAATAGTCTATGGAGATTCTATATATATTATATAATGGGGGGATAATATAAGGAGATATATAATATATAAATGGGGAGAATATTATATGGAGATAGACACACAATGGGGGTGAATATTGGATGGCGGCGGCTGTCAGTGGTTGGTGAGGTTGGCCCCGGGCCCCCCCTGACAGATGGGCCCTGGACAGGTGCTCCCAGTTTTTGACTCTATTTCAGGAAAGGATTCCCCAGATATCACGTCGAGTGTCCAGCGGCCAATTCCCCCCCAGCAGCTGCCCCCTCCCTCCTCTCAGGGGCTTTAATTGGAGCTGGGGGGATTATCGGCACTTTATTTTAACCGGACTTGAAATGCTGAGCACCGGAGCTAAGACTCTGCAGACTATTCCTCCATCCTGCAGAATATTACACCAACAGTTCCTGTGTCTGCAGACTATTCCTCCATTCTGCAGAATATTACACCAACAGTTCCTGTGTCTGCAGACTATTCCTCCAATCTGCAGAATATTACACCAACAGTTCCTATGTCTGCAGACTATTCCTCCATCCTGCAGAATATTACACCAACAGTTCCTGTGTCTGCAGACTATTCCTCCATCCTGCAGAATATTACACCAACAGTTCCTGTGTCTGCACACTATTCCTCCATCCTGCAGAATATTACACCAACAGTTCCTGTGTCTGCAGACTATTCCTCCATCCTGCAGAATATTACACCAACAGTTCCTGTGTCTGCACACTATTCCTCCATCCTGCAGAATATTACACCAACAGTTCCTATGTCTGCAGACTATTCCTCCATCCTGCAGAATATTACACCAACAGTTCCTGTGTCTGCACACTATTCCTCCATCCTGCAGAATATTACACCAACAGTTCCTGTGTCTGCAGACTATTCCTCCATCCTGCAGAATATTACACCAACAGTTCCTGTGTCTGCAGACTATTCCTCCATCCTGCAGAATATTACACCAACAGTTCCTGTGTCTGCAGACTATTCCTCCATCCTGCAGAATATTACACCAACAGTTCCTATGTCTGCAGACTATTCCTCCATCCTGCAGAATATTACACCAACAGTGCCTGTGTCTGCTGACTATTCCTCCATCCTGCAGAATATTACACCAACAGTTCCCGTGTCTGCAGACTATTCCTCCATCCTGCAGAATATTACACCAACAGTTTCTGCAGACTATTCCTCCATCCTGCAGAATATTACACCAACAGTTCCTGTGTCTGCAGACTATTCCTCCATCCTGCAGAATATTACACCAACATTTCCTGTGTCTGCAGACTATTCCTCCATCCTGCAGAATATTACACCAACATTTCCTGCAGACTATTCCTCCACTTCAGTCCTCTCCTCTGCAGAGCATCTCTCTATTTGCAGACTTTCATTATCAGATGAATCCGGGCTTTTCTGGGGGGTTTCGCCTTCCTCTGGATGTGGGTGCAGAATTGTGTGTCTGCGATTGGATGATATTATTTTATTTTTTGTGGTTGAACTGGATGGACTTGTGTCTTTTTTCAACCTGACTAACAATGTAACTATGTAACTATGCTTCATAAGGTTCTGTCTGCAGACTATCACTTCCACATTACAGGACAGACTCCGCGCTTCTATCAGAGGGCATCACATCTCCTGTCACCCCAACACTGCTCTGATACCCCAACACCCCTTCTATCACCCCAACACTGCTCTGATACCCCAACACCCCTTCTATCACCCCAACACTGCTCTGATACCCCTTCTGTCACCCCAACACCCCTTCTCTCACCTCAACACTGCTCTGATACCCCAACACCCCTTCTATCACCCCAACACTGCTCTGATACCCCAACACCCCTTCTGTCACCCCAACACCTCTTCTATCACCCCAACACTGCTCTGATACCCCAACACCCCTTCTATCACCCCAACACTGCTCTGATACCCCAACACCCCTTCTATCACCCCAACACTGCTCTGATACCCCAACACCCCTTATGTCACCCCAACACCTCTTCTATCACCCCAACACTACTCTGATACCCCAACACCCCTTCTATCACCCCAACACTGCTCTGATACCCCAACACCCCTTCTGTCACCCCAACACCTCTTCTATCACCCCAACACTGCTCTGATACCCCAACACCCCTTCTATCACCCCAACACTGCTCTGATACCCCAACACCCCTTCTGTCACCCCAACACCTCTTCTATCACCCCAACACTGCTCTGATACCCCAACACCCCTTCTATCACCCCAACACTGCTCTGATACCCCAACACCCCTTCTATCACCCCAACACTGCTCTGATACCCCAACACCCCTTATGTCACCCCAACACCTCTTCTATCACCCCAACACTACTCTGATACCCCAACACCCCTTCTATCACCCCAACACTGCTCTGATACCCCAACACCCCTTCTGTCACCCCAACACCTCTTCTATCACCCCAACACTGCTCTGATACCCCAACACCCCTTCTGTCACCCCAACACTGCTCTGATACCCCAACACCCCTTCTATCACCCCAACACTGCTCTGATACCCCTTCTGTCACCCCAACACCCCTTCTCTCACCTCAACACTGCTCTGATACCCCAACACCCCTTCTATCACCCCAACACTGCTCTGATACCCCAACACTGCTCTGATACCCCAACACCCTTTCTGTCACCCCAACACTGCTCTGATACCCCAACACCCCTTCTGTCACCCCAACACTGCTCTGATACCCCAACACCTCTTCTGTCACCCCAACACCCCTTCTGTCACCCCAACACTGCTCTGATACCCCAACACCCCTTCTGTCACCCCAACACCCCTTCTATCACCCCAACACTGCTCTGATACCCCAATACCCCTTCTGTCACCCCAACACTGCTCTGATACCCCAACACCCCTTCTGTCACCCCAACACTGCTCTGATACCCCAACACCCCTTCTGTCACCCCAACACCCCTTCTATCACCCCAACACTGCTCTGATACCCCAACAATCCTTCTGTCACCCCAACACTGCTCTGATACCCCAACACCCCTTCTGTCACCCCAACACTGCTCTGATACCCCAACACCCCTTCTGTCACCCCAACACCCCTTCTATCACCCCAACACTGCTCTGATACCCCAACACCCTTTCTGACACCCCAACACTGCTCTGATACCCCAACACCCCTTCTGTCACCCCAACACTGCTCTGATACCCCAACACCCCTTCTGTCACCCCAACACCCCTTCTGTCACCCCAACACCCCTTCTATCACCCCAACACCCCTTCTGACACCCCAACACAGCTCTGATACCCCAACACCCCTTCTGTCACCCCAACACCCCTTCTATCACCCCAACACTGCTCTGATACCCCAACACCCCTTCTGACACCCCAACACAGCTCTGATACCCCAACACCCCTTCTGTCACCCCAACAATGCTCTGATACCCCAACACCCCTTCTGTCACCCCAACACTCCTACTATCACCCCAACACTGCTCTGATACCCCAACACCCCTTCTGACACCCCAACACAGCTCTGATACCCCAACACCCCTTCTGTCACCCCAACAATGCTCTGATACCCCAACACCCCTTCTGTCACCCCAACACCCCTTCTGACACCCACACACACCTTCTGTCATCCCAACACTGCTGTGATACCCCAAAACTGCTCTGACACCCCAACAACCCTTCTGTCACCCCAACACCCCTTCTGTCACCCCAACACTGTTCTTGCACCCCATTCCTACACCATCTCTGCCATCTCAACACTATTCTATCACACCAACACTGTTGTTACCTCATTGCGGTCCTGACACCCCAAAACTCTTCTTTAACATCAACACTCTTCTTTTTTATTTAAAGGAGTGCAACAGATACAATAAAATGGTAACTTGGCATGTGTTGGTGTGAAACGTTATAAGCAATGCATCGAGCTATGGGGGGGGGGGGGAGAGAAACAAAACAGAGGGAAAGTGGAAAAGGAAGGGCAAAAGCAAAAAATAAAAAAGGGGAGGCTTGGGTAAATGAGGTGGGGGGTCACCCCCAGGGAGACGGCAATTAATATTGGTGTATTGGAGGAATTCTTTGGAGATGCGGAAGAGATCCCAATAGAACTATCTGGTCCTTTGTTCCTCCAACTTGTCCCGAAGAGAAGAGTTCAGATCTCCCATTTGTTCCATATCCTTCACTCTTGCAAGCCATTGGGCTCCCAACACTCTTCTGACACCCCGACGCCAAGCTATCATCCCAACACTCTTCTGAGACCCCGACGCCAAGCTATCATCCCAACACTCTTCTGACACCCCAACGCCAAGCTATCATCCCAACACTCTTCTGACACCCCAACACTAAGCTATCATCCCAACACTCTTCTGACACCCCAACGCCAAGCTATCATCCCAACACTCTTCTGAGACCCCAACACCAAGCTATCATCCCAACACTCTTCTGAGACCCCAACACCAAGCTATCATCCCAACACTCTTCTGACACCCCAACACCAAGCTATCATCCCAACACTCTTCTGACACCCCAACACCAAGCTATCATCCCAACACTCTTCTGAGACCCCAACACCAAGCTATCATCCCAACACTCTTCTGAGACCCCAACACTAACCTATCATCCCAACACTCTTCTGAGACCCCAACATCAAGCTATCATCCCAACACTCTTCTGACACCCCAACACCAACCTATCATCCCAACACTCTTCTGACACCCCGACCCCAAGCTATCATCCCAACACTCTTCTGACACCCCGACCCCAAGCTATCATCCCAACACTCTTCTGACACCCCGACCCCAAGCTATCATGCAAACACTCTTCTGACAACCCAACACCAAGCTATCATCCCAACACTCTTCTGACACCCCGACCCCAAGCTATCATCCAAACACTCTTCTGACACCCCGACGCCAAGCTATCATCCCAACACTCTTCTGAGACCCCAACATCAAGCTATCATCCCAACACTCTTCTGACACCCCAACACCAACCTATCATCCCAACACTCTTCTGACACCCCGACCCCAACCTATCATCCCAACACTCTTCTGACACCCCGACCCCAAGCTATCATCCCAACACTCTTCTGAGACCCCAACACCAAGCTATCATGCCAACACTCTTCTGAGACCCCAACACCAAGCTATCATCCCAACACTCTTCTGAGACCCCAACACCAAGCTATCATCCCAACACTCTTCTGACACCCCAACACTAAGCTATCATCCCAACACTCTTCTGACACCCCAACGCCAAGCTATCATCCCAACACTCTTCTGAGACCCCAACACCAAGCTATCATCCCAACACTCTTCTGAGACCCCAACACCAAGCTATCATCCCAACACTCTTCTGAGACCCCAACACCAAGCTATCATCCCAACACTCTTCTGACACCCCAACACCAAGCTATCATCCCAACACTCTTCTGATACCCCGACACCAAGCTATCATCCCAACACTCTTCTGAGACCCCAACACCAAGCTATCATCCCAACACTCTTCTGAGACCCCAACACCAAGCTATCATCCCAACACTTTTCTGAGACCCCAACACCAAGCTATCATCCCAACACTCTTCTGAGACCCCAACACCAAGCTATCATCCCAACACTCTTCTGACACCCCGACGCCAAGCTATCATCCCAACACTCTTCTGACACCCCGACGCCAAGCTATCATCCCAACACTCTTCTGACACCCCAACACCAAACTATCATCCCAACACTCTTCTGACTCCCCGACGCCAAGCTATCATCCCAACACTCTTCTGAGACCCCAACACCAAGCTATCATCCCAACACTCTTCTGAGACCCCAACACCCCTTCTGACTACCCAACACTTTTTACACTCCAACACTGTTCTGACACCATGAGCAACAAGTAGGACAAAACTCTGGATAGCCGCACACTGGAAAAAGACTTGAAATCCCATCTTTAATTTGAAACAACGCGGATCACATCAAAACAAAATCAAAAAATCCACAGCAAAAGAATAACAGGGTACAGGAAAATGTTGACGCGTTTCGCACCATAATCAGTGCTTACTCAAAGCTATGTTCTGACACCCCGGCAATGCTCTTTCACTCCAACACTGCTTAGATCCCATCTGTCACCCCAACACTATTTTGTCACCTCAAAACCCGTTTTGATACCCTGACACCCCAACACTGTTCTGCTTGTATGCCTTCCCTTTCCCCCTACTTGCATCCTTCTCTCCCATCTCTTGGTGTCCTCTCCTGCCTTCATTTCCTCTCCCAGATATTGGTGCTCTCTCCCACCTCTTGTATCCCCTATTTTGATGTCTCCCCCTTTTTTTTATGCCCTTACCCATCTCTTGGTGCCCTCACTCTCCTCTTGCCGCCTTCTCCCCCTTCTAGTGCCGTCTCACTCCCCTTTTGGCACCTTCTCCCCCATCCTAGTGCCCTCTCTTCCCTCTTGGTGTCCTCTCCTTCTTTGGTGCCCTCTCTTCCCTCTTGGTATCCTCTCCTTTCTTGGTGTCCTCTCCTCTCTTGGTGTCTCTCCTTCTCTTGGTATCCTCTCCCTCTCTTGGTGTCCTCTCCCTCTCTTGGTGCCCTCTCCCTCTCTTAGTGTCCTCTCCCTCTCTTGGTATCCTCTCCTCCTCTTGGTGTCCTCTCCCTCTCTTAGTGTCCTCTCCTTCTCTTGGTATCCTCTCCTCCTCTTGGTGTCCTCTCCCTCCTCTTGGTGTCCTCTCCCTCTCTTGGTGCCCTCTCCCTCTCTTAGTGTCCTCTCCCTCTCTTGGTATCCTCTCCCTCTCTTAGTGTCCTCTCCCTCTCTTGGTATCCTCTCCTCCTCTTGGTGTCCTCTCCCTTTCTTGGTGTCCTCTCCCTCTCTTGGTGTCCTCTCCCTCTCTTGGTATCCTCTCCTTCTCTTGGTATCCTCTCCTTCTCTTGGTATCCTCTCCCTCTCTTTGGTGCCCTCTCCCTCTCTTAGTGTCCTCTCCCTCCCCTTGGTGTCCTCTCCCTCCTCTTGGTGTCCTCTCCCTCCTCTTGGTGTCCTCTCCCTCTCTTGGTGTCCTCTCCCTCTCTTAGTGTCCTCTCCCTCTCTTGGTATCCTCTCCTCCTCTTGGTGTCCTCTCCCTCCTCTTGGTGTCCTCTCCCTCTCTTGGTGCCCTCTCCCTCTCTTAGTGTCCTCTCCCTCCTCTTGGTGTCCTCTCCCTCCTCTTGGTGTCCTCTCCCTCCTCTTGGTGTACTCTCCCTCTCTTAGTGTCCTCTCACTCCTCTTGGTGTCCTCTCCCTCTCTTGGTGTCCTCTCCCTCCTCTTGGTGTCCTCTCCCTCTCTTGGTATCCTCTCCTCCTCTTGGTGTCCTCTCCCTCCTCTTGGTGTCCTCTCCCTCTCTTGGTGCCCTCTCCCTCTCTTAGTGTCCTCTCCCTCCTCTTGGTGTCCTCTCCCTCCTCTTGGTGTACTCTCCCTCTCTTAGTGTCCTCTCCCTCCTCTTGGTGTCCTCTCCCTCTCTTGGTGTCCTCTCCCTCCTCTTGGTGTCCTCTCCCCCCTCTTGGTGTCCTCTCCCTCTCTTGGTGTCCTCTCCCTCCTCTTGGTGTCCTCTCCCTCCTCTTGGTGTCCTCTCCCCTCTCTTGGTGTCCTCTCCCTCCTCTTGGTGTCCTCTCCCTCCTCTTGGTGTCCTCTCCCTCTCTTGGTATCCTCTCCTTCTCTTGGTGTCCTCTCCCTCTCTTGGTGTCCTCTCCCTCCTCTTGGTGTCCTCTCCCTCTCTTAGTGTCCTCTCCCTCTCTTAGTGTCCTCTCCTTCTCTTGGTGTCCTCTCCCTCTCTTAGTGTCCTCTCCCTCCTCTTGGTGTCCTCTCCCTCTCTTTAGTGTCCTCTCCCTCTCTTGGTGTCCTCTCCTTCTCTTGGTGTCCTCTCACTCTCTTGGTATCCTCTCCTTCTCTTGGTGTCCTCTCCCTCTCTTGGTGCCCTTTCCCTCTCTTGGTGTCCTCTCCCTCTCTTGGTGTCCTCTCCCTCCTCTTGGTGTCCTCTCCCTCTCTTAGTGTCCTCTCCCTCTCTTAGTGTCCTCTCCTTCTCTTGGTGTCCTCTCCCTCTCTTAGTGTCCTCTCCCTCCTCTTGGTGTCCTCTCCCTCTCTTAGTGTCCTCTCCCTCTCTTGGTGTCCTCTCCTTCTCTTGGTGTCCTCTCCCTCTCTTGGTATCCTCTCCTTCTCTTGGTGTCCTCTCCCTCTCTTGGTGCCCTCTCCCTCTCTTGGTATCCTCTCCTTCTCTTGGTGTCCTCTCCCTCTCTTGGTGTCCTCTCCTTCTCTTGGTGTCCTCTCCCTCTCTTAGTGTCCTCTCCCTCCTCTTGGTGTCCTCTCCCTCCTCTTGGTGTCCTCTCCCTCCTCTTGGTGTCCTCTCCCTCCTCTTGGTATCCTCTCTTTCTCTTGGTGTCCTCTCCCTCTCTTGGTGTCCTCTCCCTCTCTTGGTGTCCTCTCCCTCTCTTAGTGTCCTCTCCCTCCTCTTGGTGTCCTCTCCCTCTCTTGGTGTCCTCTCCCTCCTCTTGGTGTCCTCTCCCTCCTCTTGGTGTCCTCTCCCTCTCTTGGTGTCCTCTCCCTCCTCTTGGTGTCCTCTCCCTCCTCTTGGTGTCCTCTCCCTCTCTTGTATCCTCTCCTTCTCTTGGTGTCCTCTCCCTCTCTTGGTGCCCTTTCCCTCCTCTTGGTATCCTCTCCCTCCTCTTGGTGTCCTCTCCCTCTCTTAGTGTCCTCTCCCTCTCTTAGTGTCCTCTCCCTCTCTTAGTGTCCTCTCCCTCTCTTGGTGTCCTCTCCCTCTCTTAGTGTCCTCTCCTTCTCTTGGTATCCTCTCCCTCCTCTTGGTGTCCTCTCCCTCTCTTGGTGTCCTCTCCCTCCTCTTGGTGTCCTCTCCCTCCTCTTGGTGTCCTCTCCCTCTCTTGGTATCCTCTCCTTCTCTTGGTGTCCTCTCCCTCTCTTGGTGCCCTTTCCCTCCTCTTGGTATCTCTCCCTCTCTTGGTGTCCTCTCCCTCCTCTTGGTGTCCTCTCCCTCCTCTTGGTGTCCTCTCCCTCTCTTAGTGTCCTCTCCCTCTCTTAGTGTCCTCTCCCTCTCTTAGTGTCCTCTCCCTCTCTTGGTGTCCTCTCCTTCTCTTGGTGTCCTCTCCCTCTCTTGGTATCCTCTCCTTCTCTTGGTGTCCTCTCCCTCTCTTGGTGCCCTCTCCCTCTCTTGGTATCCTCTCCTTCTCTTGGTGTCCTCTCCCTCTCTTGGTGTCCTCTCCTTCTCTTGGTGTCCTCTCCCTCTCTTAGTGTCCTCTCCCTCCTCTTGGTGTCCTCTCCCTCCTCTTGGTGTCCTCTCCCTCCTCTTGGTGTCCTCTCCCTCCTCTTGGTGTCCTCTCCCTCTCTTGGTGTCCTCTCCCTCTCTTGGTGTCCTCTCCCTCTCTTAGTGTCCTCTCCCTCTCTTGGTGTCCTCTCCCTCTCTTGGTGTCCTCTCCCTCCTCTTGGTGTCCTCTCCCTCCTCTTGGTGTCCTCTCCCTCTCTTGGTATCCTCTCCTTCTCTTGGTGTCCTCTCCCTCTCTTGGTGCCCTTTCCCTCCTCTTGGTATCCTCTCCCTCCTCTTGGTGTCCTCTCCCTCCTCTTGGTGTCCTCTCCCTCTCTTAGTGTCCTCTCCCTCTCTTAGTGTCCTCTCCCTCTCTTAGTGTCCTCTCCTCTCTTAGTGTCCTCTCCCTCTCTTGGTGTCCTCTCCTTCTCTTGGTGTCCTCTCCCTCTCTTGGTATCCTCTCCTTCTCTTGGTGTCCTCTCCCTCTCTTGGTGCCCTCTCCCTCTCTTGGTATCCTCTCCTTCTCTTGGTGTCCTCTCCCTCTCTTGGTGTCCTCTCCTTCTCTTGGTGTCCTCTCCCTCTCTTAGTGTCCTCTCCCTCCTCTTGGTGTCCTCTCCCTCCTCTTGGTGTCCTCTCCCTCCTCTTGGTGTCCTCTCCCTCCTCTTGGTGTCCTCTCCCTCTCTTGGTGTCCTCTCCCTCTCTTGGTGTCCTCTCCCTCTCTTAGTGTCCTCTCCCTCCTCTTGGTGTCCTCTCCCTCTCTTGGTGTCCTCTCCCTCCTCTTGGTGTCCTCTCCCTCCTCTTGGTGTCCTCTCCCTCTCTTGGTATCCTCTCCTTCTCTTGGTGTCCTCTCCCTCTCTTGGTGCCCTTTCCCTCCTCTTGGTATCCTCTCCCTCCTCTTGGTGTCCTCTCCCTCCTCTTGGTGTCCTCTCCCTCTCTTAGTGTCCTCTCCCTCTCTTAGTGTCCTCTCCCTCTCTTAGTGTCCTCTCCCTCTCTTAGTGTCCTCTCCCTCTCTTGGTGTCCTCTCCTTCTCTTGGTGTCCTCTCCCCTCTCTTGGTATCCTCTCCTTCTCTTGGTGTCCTCTCCCTCTCTTGGTGCCCTCTCCCTCTCTTGGTATCCTCTCCTTCTCTTGGTGTCCTCTCCCTCTCTTGGTGTCCTCTCCTTCTCTTGGTGTCCTCTCCTCTCTTAGTGTCCTCTCCCTCCTCTTGGTGTCCTCTCCCTCCTCTTGGTGTCCTCTCCCTCCTCTTGTGTCCTCTCCCTCTCTTGGTGTCCTCTCCCTCCTCTTGGTGTCCTCTCCCTCTCTTGGTGTCCTCTCCCTCTCTTGGTGTCCTCTCCCTCTCTTAGTGTCCTCTCCCTCCTCTTGGTGTCCTCTCCCTCTCTTGGTGTCCTCTCCCTCCTCTTGGTGTCCTCTCCCTCTCTTGGTGTCCTCTCCCTCCTCTTGGTGTCCTCTCCCTCCTCTTGGTGTCCTCTCCCTCCTCTTGGTGTCCTCTCCCTCTCTTGGTATCCTCTCCTTCTCTTGGTGTCCTCTCCCTCTCTTGGTGCCCTTTCCCTCCTCTTGGTATCCTCTCCCTCCTCTTGGTGTCCTCTCCCTCTCTTAGTGTCCTCTCCCTCTCTTAGTGTCCTCTCCCTCTCTTAGTGTCCTCTCCCTCTCTTGGTGTCCTCTCCCTCTCTTAGTGTCCTCTCCCTCTCTTAGTGTCCTCTCCCTCTCTTAGTGTCCTCTCCCTCTCTTAGTGTCCTCTCCCTCTCTTGGTGTCCTCTCCTTCTCTTGGTGTCCTCTCCCTCTCTTGGTATCCTCTCCTTCTCTTGGTGTCCTCTCCCTCTCTTGGTGTCCTCTCCTTCTCTTGGTGTCCCTTCTCCCTCTCTTAGTGTCCTCTCCCTCCTCTTGGTGTCCTCTCCCTCCTCTGGGTGGCCTCTCCCTCCTCTTGGTGTCCTCTCCCTCCTCTTGGTGTCCTCTCCCTCCTCTTGGTGTCCTCTCCCTCTCTTGGTGTCCTCTCCCTCTCTTGTGTCCTCTCCCTCTCTTAGTGTCCTCTCCCTCCTCTTGGTGTCCTCTCCCTCTCTTGGTGTCCTCTCCCTCCTCTTGGTGTCCTCTCCCTCTCTTGGTGTCCTCTCCCTCCTCTTGGTGTCCTCTCCCTCCTCTTGGTGTCCTCTCCCTCCTCTTGGTGTCCTCTCCCTCTCTTGGTATCCTCTCCTTCTCTTGGTGTCCTCTCCCTCTCTTGGTGCCTTTCCCTCCTCTTGGTATCCTCTCCCTCCTCTTGGTGTCCTCTCCCTCTCTTAGTGTCCTCTCCCTCTCTTAGTGTCCTCTCCCTCTCTTAGTGTCCTCTCCCTCTCTTGGTGTCCTCTCCCTCTCTTAGTGTCCTCTCCTTCTCTTGGTATCCTCTCCCTCCTCTTGGTGTCCTCTCCCTCTCTTGGTGTCCTCTCCCTCCTCTTGGTGTCCTCTCCCTCCTCTTGGTGTCCTCTCCCTCTCTTGGTATCCTCTCCTTCTCTTGGTGTCCTCTCCCTCTCTTGGTGCCCTTTCCCTCCTCTTGGTATCCTCTCCCTCCTCTTGGTGTCCTCTCCCTCCTCTTGGTGTCCTCTCCCTCTCTTAGTGTCCTCTCCCTCTCTTAGTGTCCTCTCCCTCTCTTAGTATCCTCTCCCTCTCTTGGTGTCCTCTCCCTCTCTTGGTGTCCTCTCCTTCTCTTGGTGTCCTCTCCCTCCTCTTGGTATCCTCTCCCTCTCTTGGTGTCCTCTCCCTCTCTTATTGTCCTCTTACTCTCTTAGTGTCCTCTCCCTCTCTTGGTATCCTCTCCCTCTCTTGGTGTCCTCTCCCTCCTCTTGGTGTCCTCTCCCTCCTCTTGGTGTCCTCTCCCTCCTCTTGGTGTCCTCTCCTTCTCTTGGTGTCCTCTCCCTCCTCTTGTATCCTCTCCCTCTCTTGGTGTCCTCTCCCTCCTCTTGGTATCCTCTCCCTCTCTTGGTGTCCTCTCCCTCCTCTTGGTGTCCTCTCCCTCTCTTGGTGTCCTCTCCCTCTCTTAGTGTCCTCTCCTTCTCTTGGTGTCCTCTCCCTCCTCTTGGTATCCTCTCCCTCTCTTGGTGTCCTCTCCCTCTCTTAGTGTCCTCTCCTTCTCTTGGTGTCCTCTCCCTCCTCTTGGTGTCCTCTCCCTCTCTTAGTGTCCTCTCCCTCTCTTGGTGTCCTCTCCCTCTCTTAGTGGTCCTCTCCCTCTCTTAGTGTCCTCTCCTTCTCTTGGTGTCCTCTCCCTCCTCTTGGTGTCCCTCCTTCCTCTCTTAGTGTCCTCTCCCTCTCTTAGTGTCCTCTCCTTCTCTTGGTATCCTCTCCCTCCTCTTGGTATCCTCTCCCTCTCTTGGTATCCTCTCCCTCTCTTAGTGTCCTCTCCCTCTCTTAGTGTCCTCTCCCCACTCTTGGTGTCTCCCCCCCCCCCATTTGCGTCTCTTTCCCCCACTTGGTGCCCTCTCCCCCCTCTTTGTGCTCTCTGCTCCCTCTTGGTGTCCTCTCCCCACTTTCTCTCTTGGGTGCCCTCCTCCCCACTCTTGGTGTCCTCTCCCCACTCTTAGTGCCCTCTCCCCACTCTTGGTGCCCTCTCCCCACTCTATCTCCTCTCATCTTCCCCCCTCCTGATGCCTGTGCACCCTCTTCTTCTTGTATGCTCTCTCCCACATTTTGGTGCCCCCTCCCCCCTCTTGGTGCCTCGCCTCAGCTGGCGGGCTCCTTTCAGTAGGTTGGCAGAGCTTCATGCAAAGTCTTGGAAAATATTTGGAACATTCCTGTGATGTGAAAGCTGAAACTCCACCCAAATATCCCGAAAATTCTGCCGGAGAAATATCAACCCCTTCCTGGCTGGAGGCGGCGAGCGGCCTGGCGGGGGAAGGGGGAATCGGGACATTCATGGAGGACAGACTGTCAGTGTGTCCTTCTAACCATCCGAGGAATGACATGTGTCACCTTCATGTCACTCTCTCCCCCTCCTCACCAGCCATGACCCCCACTCACATTTCGGGGTCACAAATCGGCCCAAATACCCAGAGAGAGGAGAGAGACAGAAAGACACCGACTGTCCCGGTGGAATTTTTCTGCTTTTTCTTGATTGTTCTCCGCTGATACAGTAAAGGCTAAAACTTTCTCAATAGAGAGGGAGATGAATGGATGGATGGATGGATGGATGGAGAGGTGTTGGAGAGTTGGATGGATGGATGGATGGATGGATGGAGAGATGCTGGAGAGTTGGATGGATGGATGGATGGATGGAGAGATGCTGGAGAGTTGAGTGGATGGATGGAGAGTGGGATGGATGGATGGATGGAGAGTGGGATGGATGGATGGATGGAGAGTGGGATGGAGAGATGGATGGATGGATGGATGGAGAGATGCTGGAGAGTTCTGTGGATGGATGGATGGATGGAGAGTGGGATGGATGGATGGATGGATGGATGGAGAGTGGGATGGATGGATGGATGGATGGATGGAGAGATGCTGGAGAGTTGAGTGGATGGATGGATGGATGGAGAGTGGGATGGATGGATGGATGGATGGAGAGTGGGATGGATGGATGGATGGAGAGTGGGATGGATGGATGGATGGATGGAGAGTGGGATGGATGGAGATGGATGGATGGAGAGTGGGATGGATGGATGGAGAGATGCTGGAGTTTGAGTGGATGGATGGATGGATGGAGGTGGGATGGATGGATGGATGGATGGATGGAGAGTGGGATGGATGGATGGATGGATGGATGGATGGATGGAGAGATGTTGGAGAGTTGAGTGGATGGATGGATGGATGGATGGAGAGTGGATGGATGGATGGATGGATGGATGGAGAGTGGGATGGATGGATGAATGGATGGATGGATGGATGGGATGGATGGAGAAGATGTTAGGAAAGTTGGATGGATGGATGGAGAGATGTTGGAAGTTGGATGGATGGATGGATGGATGGATGGATGGAGAGATGTTGGAGAGTTGGATGGATGGATGGATGGAGAGGTGTTGGAGAGATGGATGGATGGATGGATGGAGAGATGTTGGATGGATGGATGGATGGATGGAGAGATGTTGGATGGATGGATGGATGGATGGGTGATGGAGAGATGTTGGATGGATGGATGGATGGAGAGATGTTGGATGGATGGATGGAAGAGATGTGGATGTGGGGATGGAGAAGATGTTGGTAAGGATGGATGGATGGATGGATGAGATGTTGGGTTGGATGGAGTTGGGTGGATGGAGAGATGTTGGATGGATGGATGGATGGATGGATGGATGGAGAGATGTTGGATGGATGGGTGGATGGAGAGATGTTGGATGGATGGATGGATGGATGAGAGATGTTGGATGGATGGATGGATGGATGGATGGAGAGATGTTGGATGGATGGATGGATGGATGGAGAGATGTTGGATGGATGGAGAGATGTTGGATGGATGGATGGAGAGATGTTGGATGGATGGATGGATGGATGGGTGGATGGAGAGATGTTGGATGGATGGATGGATGGATGGAGAGATGTTGGGTGGATGGAGATGAGAATGTTTGGATGGATGGATGGATGGATGGATGGATGGAGAGATGTTGGATGGATGGGTGGATGGAGAGATGTTGGATGGATGGATGGATGGATGGAGAGATGTTGGATGGATGGATGGATGGATGGAGAGATGTTGGATGGATGGATGGATGGATGGAGAGATGTTGGATGGATGGAGAGATGTTGGATGGATGGAAGGAGAGATGTTGGATGGATGGATGGATGGATGGGTGGATGGAGAGATGTTGGATGGATGGATGGATGGATGGAGAGATGTTGGATGGATGGATGGATGGATGGGAGGATGGAGAGATGTTGGATGGATGGATGGATGGATGGATGGATGGAGAGATGTTGGATGGATGGATGGATGGATGGATGGAGAGATGTTGGATGGATGGATGGATGGATGGATGGAGAGATGATGGATGGATGGATGGATGGAGAGATGATGGATGGATGGATGGATGGGTGGATGGAGAGATGATGGATGGATGGATGGAGAGATGATGGATGGATGGGATGGATGGATGGAGATGTTGGATGGATGGATGGATGGATGGAGAGATGTTGGATGGATGGATGGAGAGATGTTGGATGGATGGAGAGATGTTGGATGGATGGATGGATGGAGAGATGTTGGATGGATGGATGGATGGATGGATGGATGGAGAGATGTAGGATGGATGGATGGAGAGATGTTGGATGGATGGATGGATGGATGGAGAGATGTTGGATGGATGGCATGGATGGATGGATGGAGAGATGTTGGATGGATGGATGGATGGATGGATGGAGAGATGTTGGATGGATGGATGGATGGATGGAGAGATGTTGGATGGATGGATGGATGGATGGAGAGATGTTGGATGGATGGATGGATGGATGGATGGAGAGATGTTGGATGGATGGATGGATGGATGGATGGAGAGATGTTGGATGGATGGATGGATGGATGGATGGAGAGATGTTGGTTGGATGGATGGATGGAGAGATGATGGATGGATGGATGGTGGGTGGATGGAGAGATGATGGATGGATGGATGGATGGAGAGATGATGGATGGATGGATGGATGGATGGAGAGATGTTTGGGATGGGATGGATGGATGGAGAGATGTTGGATGGATGGATGGAGAGATGTTGGATGGATGGAGAGATGTTGGATGGATGGATGGATGGAGAGATGTTGATGGATGGAGGATGGATGGATGGATGGATGGAGAGATGTTGGATGGATGGATGGAGAGATGTGGATGGATGGATGGATGGATGGAGAGATGTTGGATGGATGGATGGATGGATGGAGAGATGTTGGAATGGCATGGATGGATGGATGGATGGAGAGATGTTGGATGGATGGATGGATGGATGGAGAGATGTTGGATGGATGGATGGATGGATGGAGAGATGTTGGATGGATGGCATGGTGGGGCAGAACGTTGACCTCTTGGATTGGGTGAACTCTGGCACAAGGTTCTTCTTGCTGTAACAACATCCCCCCATTTGGGGCCAGAGCCCCACCCCCCCCCCTCCCCCGCCCATCGCCCTATCTGAGTGTCAGCGAGCTGCCATACAGGGCATCCCTAATCCTCCCGTCTGGATTGGCATTCCTGGCAGTCTTGAGCAGTAGATGTATGAGGAGAAGGATTAGGGACCCCTCCCCCCACCCCCCTGGTAATAAATATCCTCTCCTCCTGGAAGACAAAGCGGGACTTACATGGACTTCTGAGAGTCAATTAATTATATTCAGCCCTCCGAGAGACATCTGAGATCACCGCCGGGGGGGGGGGGGGGGAGGGGGGCCAAGACAATCATCCCCATACTATACATGGAGCTCCCCGCCACCGGGCTAGAGTGTCAGCTCTGACGGTGCTCTGTACAGCGCCGCGGTATACGTCAGAGCTACAGAGGGGGGAATACCGATCATCTGCCCCGCAGAGGGGGGAATACCGATCGTCTGCCCCGCAGAGGGGGGAATACCGATCGTCTGCCCCGCAGAGGGGGGAATACCGATCATCTGCCCCACGGAGGGGGGAATACCGATCATCTGCCCCACGGAGGGGGGAATACCGATCATCTGCCCCACGGAGGGGGGAATACCGATCATCTGCCCCACGGAGGGGGGAATACCGATCATCTGCCCCACGGAGGGGGGCGTTTGCCCCACTTACATAGAAATGAAGGGTCTATAATTGTTATCAGAGGGGCAATTCATATGATGGAGACAAAATATCCACCAGAAATCACAGAATACAAATCTTATAAATGGAGTAAAATAAGTATTTGATCCCCAACCAACAATAAGAGACTGGCTACAGAAGGTGCTCCTGTGATTGGGGTTGTCACCTTTTCTTCAAGCCAAACCAGAAGACTTTAGGGGCCCGGGACACCTTTGGGTATTAATGGGGGGCTCTCAGGAAGACACATGTACAGGTCCCCCTCCTCAGGAAGACACATGTACAGGTCCCCCTCCTCAGGAAGACACATGTACAGGTCCCCCTCCTCAGGAAGACACATGTACAGGTCCCCCTCCTCAGGAAGACACATGTACAGGTCCTCCTCCTCAGGAAGACACGTGTACAGGTCCTCCTCCTCAGGAAGACACATGTACAGGTCCCCCTCCTCAGGAAGACACATGTACAGGTCCCCCTCCTCAGGAAGACACATGTACAGGTTCCCCTCCTCAGGAAGACACATGTACAGGTCCTCCGCCTCAGGAAGACACGTGTACAGGTCCTCCCCCCTCAGGAAGACACATGTACAGGTCCTCCCCCCTCAGGAAGACACATGTACAGGTCCTTCCCCTCCTCAGGAAGACACATGTACAGGTCCTCCGCCTCAGGAAGACACGTGTACAGGTCCTCCCCCCTCAGGAAGACACGTGTACAGGTCCTCCCCCCTCAGGAAGACACATGTACAGGTCCTCCGCCTCAGGAAGACACATGTACAGGTCCTCCTCCTCAGGAAGACACATGTACAGGTCCCCCTCCTCAAGAAGACACATGTACAGGTCCCCCTCCTCAGGAAGACACATGTACAGGTCCCCCTCCTCAGGAAGACACATGTACAGGTCCCCCTCCTCAGGAGACACATGTACAGGTCCTCCTCCTCAGGGAAGACACATGTACAGGTCCT
The DNA here is from genome assembly GCF_037356315.1 of Lithobates pipiens. Lineage (NCBI taxonomy): Eukaryota > Metazoa > Chordata > Amphibia > Anura > Ranidae > Lithobates > Lithobates pipiens. Next base: position 536,270,511 of record NW_027507718.1, read on the forward strand.
CCTCCTCAGGGAGACACATGTACAGGTCCTCCTCCTCAGGAAGACACATGTACAGGTCCCCCTCCTCAGGAAGACACATGTACAGGTCCCCTCCTCAGGAAGACACATGTACAGGTCCTCCTCCTCAGGAAGACACATGTACAGGTCCCCCTCCTCAGGAAGACACATGTACAGGTCCTCCTCCTCAGGAAGACACATGTACAGGTCCCCCTCCTCAGGAAGACACATGTACAGGTCCCCCTCCTCAGGAAGACACATGTACAGGTCCCCCTCCTCAGGAAGACACATGTACAGGTCCCCTCCTCAGGAAGACACATGTACAGGTCCCCCTCCTCAGGAGACACATGTACAGGTCCCCCTCCTCAGGAAGACACATGTACAGGTCCCCCTCCTCAGGAAGACACATGTACAGGTCCTCCCTCCTCAGGGAGACACATGTACAGGTTCCTCCTCAGGAACCATGTACCCTCCTCCTCAGGAAGACACATGTACAGGTCCCCCCCCCTCCTCACAGGTCCCCCTCCTCAGGAAGACACATGTACAGGTCCCCCTCCTCAGGGAGACACATGTACAGGTCCTCCTCCTCAGGAAGACACATGTACAGGTCCCCCTCCTCAGGGAGACACATGTACAGGTCCTCCTCCTCAGGAAGACACATGTACAGGTCCCCCTCCTCAGGAGACACATGTACAGGTCCTCCTCCTCAGGAAGACACATGTACAGGTCCTCCTCCTCAGGAAGACACATGTACAGGTCCTCCTCCTCAGGGAGACACATGTACAGGTCCTCCTCCTCAGGAAGACACATGTACAGGTCCCCTCCTCAGGAAGACACATGTACAGGTCCTCCTCCTCAGGAAGACACATGTACAGGTCCTCCTCCTCAGGGAGACACATGTACAGGTCCTCCTCCTCAGGAAGACACATGTACAGGTCCTCCTCCTCAGGGAGACACATGTACAGGTCCTCCCTCCTCAGGAAGACACATGTACAGGTCCCCTCCTCAGGAAGACACATGTACAGGTCCCCTCCTCAGGAAGACACATGTACAGGTCCTCCTCCTCAGGAAGACACATGTACAGGTCCCCCTCCTCAGGAAGACACATGTACAGGTCCTCCTCCTCAGGAAGACACATGTACAGGTCCCCCTCCTCAGGAAGACACATGTACAGGTCCCCTCCTCAGGAAGACACATGTACAGGTTCCCCTCCTCAGGAAGACACATGTACAGGTCCCCCTCCTCAGGAAGACACATGTACAGGTCCCCCTCCTCAAGGAAGACACATGTACAGGTCCCCCTCCTCAGGAAGACACATGTACAGGTCCCCCTCCTCAGGAAGACACATGTACAGGTCCCCCTCCTCAGGGAGACACATGTACAGGTCCTCCTCCTCAGGAAGACACATGTACAGGTCCTCCTCCTCAGGGAGACACATGTACAGGTCCTCCTCCTCAGGAAGACACATGTACAGGTCCCCCTCCTCAGGAAGACACATGTACAGGTCCCCTCCTCAGGAAGACACATGTACAGGTCCTCCTCCTCAGGAAGACACATGTACAGGTCCCCCTCCTCAGGAAGACACATGTACAGGTCCTCCTCCTCAGGAAGACACATGTACAGGTCCCCCTCCTCAGGAAGACACATGTACAGGTCCCCCTCCTCAGGAAGACACATGTACAGGTTCCCCTCCTCAGGAAGACACATGTACAGGGTCCCCCTCCTCAGGAAGACACATGTACAGGTCCCCCTCCTCAAGAAGACACATGTACAGGTCCCCCTCCTCAGGAAGACACATGTACAGGTCCCCCTCCTCAGGAAGACACATGTACAGGTCCCCCTCCTCAGGGAGACACATGTACAGGTCTTCCTCCTCAGGAAGACACATGTACAGGTCCCCCTCCTCAGGGAGACACATGTACAGGTCCTCCTCCTCAGGAAGACACATGTACAGGTCCCCCTCCTCAGGAAGACACATGTACAGGTCCTCCTCCTCAGGAAGACACATGTACAGGTCCTCCTCCTCAGGAAGACACATGTACAGGTCCCCCTCCTCAGGAAGACACATGTACAGGTCCTCCTCCTCAGGAAGACACATGTACAGGTCCCCCTCCTCAGGAAGACACATGTACAGGTCCCCCTCCTCAGGAAGACACATGTACAGGTCCCCTCCTCAGGAAGACACATGTACAGGTCCCCCTCCTCAGGAAGACACATGTACAGGTCCCCCTCCTCAAGAAGACACATGTACAGGTCCCCCTCCTCAGGAAGACACATGTACAGGTCCCCCTCCTCAGGAAGACACATGTACAGGTCCCCCTCCTCAGGGAGACACATGTACAGGTCCCCCTCCTCAGGAAGACACATGTACAGGTCCTCCTCCTCAGGGAAGACACATGTACAGGTCCCCCTCCTCAGGAAGACACATGTACAGGTCCTCCTCCTCAGGAAGACACATGTACAGGTCCCCCTCCTCAGGAAGACACATGTACAGGTCCTCCTCCTCAGGAAGACACATGTACAGGTCCCCTCCTCAGGAAGACACATGTACAGGTCCCCCTCCTCAGGAAGACACATGTACAGGTCCTCCTCCTCAGGAAGACACATGTACAGGTCCCCCTCCTCAGGAAGACACATGTACAGGTCCCCCTCCTCAGGAAGACACATGTACAGGTCCCCCTCCTCAGGAAGACACATGTACAGGTCCTCCTCCTCAGGAAGACACATGTACAGGTCCCCCTCCTCAGGGAAGACACATGTACAGGTCCTCCCTCCTCAGGAAGACACATGTACAGGTCCCCTCCTCAGGAAGACACATGTACAGGTCCCCCTCCTCAGGAAGACACATGTACAGGTCCTCCTCCTCAGGAAGACACATGTACAGGTCCCCCTCCTCAGGAAGACACATGTACAGGTCCTCCTCCTCAGGGAAGACACATGTACAGGTCCTCCTCCTCAGGAAGACACATGTACAGGTCCCCCTCCTCAGGAAGACACATGTACAGGTCCTCCTCCTCAGGAAGACACATGTACAGGTCCTCCTCCTCAGGAAGACACATGTACAGGTCCCCCTCCTCAGGAAGACACATGTACAGGTCCCCCTCCTCAGGAAGACACATGTACAGGTCCCCCTCCTCAGGAAGACACATGTACAGGTCCTCCTCCTCAGGAAGACACATGTACAGGTCCCCCTCCTCAGGAAGACACATGTACAGGTCCTCCTCCTCAGGAAGACACATGTACAGGTCCCCCTCCTCAGGAAGACACATGTACAGGTCCTCCTCCTCAGGAAGACACATGTACAGGTCCCCCTCCTCAGGAAGACACATGTAGAGGTCCCCCTCCCTCAGGAAGACACATGTACAGGTCCCCCTCCTCAGGAAGACACATGGACAGGTCCCCCTCCTCAGGAAGACACATGTACAGGTCCCCCTCCTCAGGAAGACACATGGACAGGTCCCCCTCCTCAGGGAGACACATGTACAGGTCCTCCTCCTCAGGAAGACACATGTACAGGTCCCCCTCCTCAGGAAGACACATGTACAGGTCCTCCCTCCTCAGGAAGACACATGTACAGGTCCTCCTCCTCAGGAAGACACATGTACAGGTCCCCCTCCTCAGGAAGACACATGTACAGGTCCCCCTCCTCAGGAAGACACATGTACAGGTCCTCCTCCTCAGGAAGACACATGTACAGGTCCCCTCCTCAGGAAGACACATGTACAGGTCCTCCTCCTCAGGAAGACACATGTACAGGTCCTCCTCCTCAGGAAGACACATGTACAGGTCCTCCTCCTCAGGAAGACACATGTACAGGTCCTCCCTCCTCAGGAAGACACATGTACAGGTCCCCTCCTCAGGAAGACACATGTACAGGTCCCCCTCCTCAGGAAGACACTTGTACAGGTCCTCCTCCTCAGGAAGACACATGTACAGGTCCTCCTCCTCAGGAAGACACATGTACAGGTCCCCCTCCTCAGGAAGACACATGTACAGGTCCCCCTCCTCAGGAAGACACATGTACAGGTCCTCCTCCTCAGGAAGACACATGTACAGGTCCTCCCTCCTCAGGAAGACACATGTACAGGTCCCTCCTCCTCAGGAAGACACATGTACAGGTCCCCTCCTCAGGAAGACACATGTACAGGTCCTCCTCCTTCAGGAAGACACATGTACAGGTCCTCCTCCTCAGGAAGACACATGTACAGGTCCCCCTCCTCAGGAAGACCACATGTACAGGTCCTCCTCCTCAGGAAGACACATGTACAGGTCCCCCTCCTCAGGAAGACACATGTACAGGTCCTCCTCCTCAGGAAGACACATGTACAGGTCCTCCTCCTCAGGAAGACACATGTACAGGTCCCTCCCTCAGGAAGACAATGTACAGGTCCCCCTCCTCAGGAAGACACTTGTACAGGTCCTCCTCCTCAGGAAGACACATGTACAGGTCCTCCTCCTCAGGAAGACACATGTACAGGTCCTCCTCCTCAGGAAGACACCATGTACAGGTCCTCCTCCTCCCGGAAGACACATGTACAGGTCCCTACCTCCT